>NC_069503.1:123206608-123319108 GCF_027579735.1 Bombina bombina
TATGGCTTAAGTCCTGGTCATCAGACGTTACTTCAAAGTCTAAGCTTCTTAACATCCCCTTCAAGGGACAGACCCTATTCGGGCTCGGTCTGAAGGAGATCATTTCTGATATTACTGGAGGAAAAGGTCACGCCCTTCCTCGGGATAGGTCCAAAGTTAAGGACCAAACAGAATTATTTTCGTTCCTTTCGAAACTTCAATAGTGGCGCAGCTTCAGTTTCCTCTAATGCAAAACAAGAGGGAAATTTCGCCCAGTCCAACCAGTCTGGAGACCTAACCAGGCTTGGAACAAGGGGAAGCAGGCCAAGAAACCTGCGGCCGCCTCTAAGACAGCATGAAGGAGTAGCCCCCGATCCGGGACCGCATCTAATGGGGGGCAGACTCTCTTCGCCCAGGCTTGGGCAAGAGACGTCCAGGATCCCTGGGCATTAGAGATTGAGAGTTCTTAAAGTTCTTCAAGGGGTTCAGTTTGAACCTCTGCATTCCATAGATATCAAGCTTTTATCTTGGAAAGTTCTGTTTTGGGTAGCTATCTCTTCGGCTCAAAGAGTTTCAGAGTTACCTGCCTTACAGTGTGATTCCCCTTATCTGATATTCCATACAGATAAGGTAGTGTTGCGTACCAAACCTGGATTTCTTCCTAAGGTGGTATCTAATAAGAATATCAATCAGGAGATTGTAGTTCCGTCACTGTGTCCTAATCCTTCTTCAAAGAAGGAACGTCTATTACACATCTTGACGTGGTTCGTGCTTTAAAGTTTTATTTACAAGCTACTAAGGATTTTCGTCAAACATCTGCATTGTTTGTTGTGTACTCTGGACAGAGGAGAGGCCAAAAGGCTTCGGCATCTTCTCTTTCTTTTTGGCTGAGAAGCATAATCCATTTAGCTTATGAGACTGCTGGCCAGCAGCCTCCTGAAAGAATTACAGCTCATTCCACTAGAGCGGTAGCTTCCACATGGGCTTTTAAAAATGAGGCCTCTGTTGAACAGATTTGTAAGGCGGCGACTTGGTCTTCGCTTCATACTTTTTCTAAATTCTACAAATTTGATACTTTTGCTTCCTCGGAGGCTATTTTTGGGAGAAAGGTCTTGCAGGCAGTGGTGCCTTCCGTTTAAATTCCTGCCTTGTCCCTCCCTTCATCCGTGTCCTAAAGCTTTGGTATTGGTATCCCACAAGTAATGGATGAACCCGTGGACTGGATACACCTTACAAGAGAAAACAAAATGTATGCTTACCTGATAAATTTCTTTCTCTTGTGGTGTATCCAGTCCACGGCCCGCCCTGTCACTTTAAGGCAGGTGTTTTTTATTTTTAAACTACAGTCACCACTGCACCCTATAGTTTCTCCTTTTTCTTGCTTGTCTTCGGTCGAATGACTGGGAGTGGCAGTTAGGGGAGGAGCTATATAGACAGCTCTGCTGTGGGTGTCCTCTTGCAACTTCCTGTTGGGAAGGAGAATATCCCACAAGTAATGGATGAACCCGTGGACTGGATACACCACAAGAGAAAGAAATTTATCAGGTAAGCATAAATTTTGTTTTTTCTCTGCAGATTCAGAATATATCATTATTAGATTTACATTTCATGATGTGAGAAAGCTGCAAAAAAATGTATATTTTTGTTAGGATTTTAGTAAATAATATTGGAAATGGCCAGGTGATCACTTTTTTTTTTACTGTGGTCACTTTATTAAATTGTCATCAAGGGAAGCCACATGTGCAATAGGGGCCCATATGGGTTTTGGGGGGTTATAATTGGATTAGAGAGGCCCCTTTGTACAGTACAGAAATGAATGCACTTTTTCTTGCAAGTAATCACCTGACTATACAGACACAATTCATATATTTACTGACGAGAGCTTCTTGTTTACTAGACATAACAGATTTATTGAGTCTATAAAGTCCCTTTTCCTATTAAAACGCATGTGTTGTGCCTTTTACAATTCAAACAAAAGGTTTCAATGATTGTGGCTTTCCAATACCGCCGCCATTTGAAAGAGCAGGCGATTCGCTTACAAATGAGGGATCTGTACTATGATAATTGAGGGCCTAAAATACTAATGCAATTAATGACTAAAGCTAAGTCATAATTTAGTGTCAAGATTAATTTAATGATTCAGACAGTTTTAAACAATTTTCCAATTTACTTCTAGTCTCATATTAGCTTGATTCTCCTGATATTCTTTGTTGATGCAATGCATTGTGGGAGCTAGCTGAACACATCAGTATATCTGCAGCCACCAATCAGCAGCTCGCCTCCAGCAGTGTAGTATTGCTCCTGAGCCTAATGATGCAAATTAGATCAACTGAGGTCAAAGGAAAAATGAAGAGTCCATGAATTTAAGTCTGAAGTTTCAGTGAATCCTCACTATGTACTGAAAGCTCAATAATTAAATAAACTTATTTTATCAACAAATAAAGAAAGTGTTTTAGAGTTTTTATCTGAGATAAACATGGCAAAGGTTACAACAAAAATTAATCACAACAAATTATTATTGAAAGTTGTATGCACCTAGAAGGGGGAGGCAATCAGGGGTTAATAATAGCAAGAGGAAAAAAAGTGCACTCTCCCTTTACAACAGTGACGGACAGACTTTTGCTTTGCACATAGTGACAACATTAACCAATCATCGTCGGCATTTGTAAGGTTGGGCCAATGCAGATAATCTAAAAATAAAGATCCTTTTTTAATTCATTATCTACAAATCCAGATCAGTTTATTCACTGTGGTTATGAAAAGACCTAAGAATAATGTTCTGCTAATGTTAACACTTTGCTCTCCTTCTATACTTCAGAATAGCAAAAAAATATTTAAAAACTTCTAGAACTGTCCATTTCCCATCCGTATACCTGCAGATGTATATATGTGGGAACATGCTACAAGCAATGCGTTTCACCCTTTATAATAAAGCTGCAGTTCTACAGTTTTATGAGTGTACAGAAGCACAGTCTGTGTATACAGGTCAGCCATTTCATAAGCACATTCTTGTGAAACATTCATTTAGCTTTTTTGTAGACAATAATTTTTTTGTAGTTAATAATTCTAAAAGTACTAAAATACACAACATGCTAATTTCAGTAATGAATCAAAATTCTGTGGACAAATTGATGATTTCATTTTAATTAAGTTGGTAATACTTTTTTTTTTTTTTAAATATGTTTTTTATTTTATTTCCAAACAATACAAATATAAGTTGTTTTACATAAATTTAATTACAGGTAAGTACAGAAGCCCAGAGAGGCCATGAATTTTTTTCTAACTTGTTTAGAAAATAAGTTGTTTTTTTCGACATAAGTTAGAAAAGAATAAAAATCCATAGCATCTCTGGGCTTTAATAGCTAAGTACAATAATATAAATATGTTTAAATCTTCAAGTAGATATACAATTGGGTTGGGAACAGTGAAATAATCTGTGTGTACCAGTGAAGCCCAAAATATGTAACTGGACTGATGGGTTGCAAAAAGTAAGCTGTATATCAAGCTATTAACTAAAAACTGACTGGAACAAATGTAGGATAGAACCAGTTGTGATATGTGATTACATAGGTCCCTGGTATCCTACAGAAAGACGGAAAAGAGGGGCGAAAGGAATAAACCAGGTATTTCACTGTCCCCTCCCTGTTTGACTCGCTTTAAAATTTATGAAACAGGGCAGAGCTAGGGAAGTGGGTGAAATAGGAGTTGGGAGGAAAAGGCCTGAACGGGAGTGAGCGACCAAGGGCGCCATTTTGTTGCTGTAATAAACTGCTACAACCGAAAACGGAAGGCCCGGGTACGGAGGAGCAAAGCACAACTGATTCAGAGTCACGCAGAGTGTGAGAGAAAACAAGAACTAATAGAGGAAGGGGCGAGAGGACACTCTCTGAGGTACCATGTTGCTTGACACCGGGACTGACTGAGAGTAACACTCAAAACTCAGAGATAGGCTGTTAAAAGAAATTAACCTGTCTCTGAAGTGACTAAAGGGGAATAATGGTGATTTTGCGCCGGGCCTGGCAGCCTGCTTCCGCCCTGACCAGCAATGAATCTTGACTCGCTCTCGCTGGCTTTGTCTCAAATCAGCTACCTTGTAGACGATTTAACGAAGAAAAACTACCGAGCCAGCCAGCTAGAAATACAACACATTGTGAATCGGCACGGTCCTGAGGCAGACAGGCACTTGTTATGCTGCCTATTCTCACGTGTATTTCAGTGGCGATGGTAAAAGCAGTGGCAAAGATTTTCATCAGACTCAGTTTCTGATTCAGGAGTGCTCATCACTAATAACCAAGCCGAATTTCATCTCTACTCTTTCATACGCTATTGACAATCCACTGCACTATCAGAAAAGCCTGAAACCATCCCCCCATGTTTTTGTACAGCTGAGTAAAGTTCTGAAGCTTACAAAGGTTCAAGAAGTTATTTTTGGCCTTGCTCTTCTCAACTCTTCTAGCTGTGACTTGCGAGGGTTTGCGGTCCAGTTTGTGAAGCAAAAACTCCCTGATCTCTTGCGTTCTTACGTCGACGTAGACATTAGTGGCAGCCAAGAAGGTGGCTTCCAAGACATTGCCATAGAAGTTCTGCACCTCCTCCTCTCCAATCTCCTTTTTGGCCAGAAGGGAGCATTTGGGGTCGGACAGGAGCAAATTGTTGCATTTCTTAAGACCTTGCGCAGAGATTTTCCCCTGGAACGTTGCCCAGTGGTGCTTGCACCACTACTTTACCCTCAAAAACAGGTCATCCTTATGGATCGGATTTTGTCTGATTCTGGAGGGATAGCTAAAACAATGATGGACCGCTCTCTAGCAGACTTCATGCAAGAAGTGGGTTATGGCTTCTGTGCAAGTGTAGAAGAATGCCGCAACATCATTGTTCAATTTGGTGTCCGAGAAGTAACAGCTGTGTAGGTTGCAAGAGTCCTTGGAATGATGGCCCGAACACACTCTGGCCTGACTGATGGCATTGCATTACAGTCCATATCTTCTCCTGGCAGTGGAATTTGGAGTGATGGGAAAGACAAGAATGATGGCGTGCAGGCACACACCTGGAATGTTGAAGTTTTTATAGATGTTGTCAAGGAGCTGAATCCTACTCTGAACTTCAAAGAAGTCACATATGAGCTTGATAACTCAGGGTTTCAAATCCGTGATAGCAAAGGTCTTCACACTGTGGTGTATGGAATCCAGAGGGGACTTGGCATGGATAGCTTACCTGTGGATCTTATCTACAGACCTTGGAAACATGCTGAAGGACAGCTTTTGTTTATTCAGTATTCCCTAATGAATCCAGAGATCTTCTACTTTGCTGACTACCCATATCATGCTGTAGCCACAGACATCTTAAAGGCCCCTCCAGAAGACGATAATAGGGAGATTGCAACATGGAAGAACTTGGATCTGATAGAGTCTTTACTTCAGCTTGCTGAAGTTGGACAGTATGAACAAGTTAAACAGCTCTTCAGCTACCCCATGAAGCACTGCCCAGATATGCTGGTGCTGACCTTGCTGCAGATTAACACCTCCTGGCACACCTTGCGCCATGAACTCATCCCTACATTAATGCCAATATTTCTTGGTAATCATCCCAACTCTGCCATAATTTTGCACTATGCGTGGCATGGTCAGGGCCAGTCACCCTCCATCCGTCAACTTATCATGCATGCCATGGCAGAGTGGTATATGTGTGGTGAACAGTATGATCAAGCAAGACTCTCGTATACTTGATGTGGCTCAAGACTTAAAGGCTTTGTTAATGCTGCTAAATGGCACTCCCTTTGCCTTTGTTATTGACCTTGCTGCACTTGCCTCTCAACGGAAATACCTCAAACTGAACAAATGGCTCACAGATAAAATATGAGAGCATGGGGAACCGTTTATTCAGGCTTGCATGACTTTTTTAAAAAGGAGATGTCCTTCTATACTTGGTGGGCTGCCACCAGAAAAAGATCAGCCTAAAAGTGCCCAGCTACCCCCAGAAACTTTGGCTACTATACTGCCATGTCTTCAAGCCTGTGCTGGGAGTGTTTCTCAGGAGCTGTCAGAAACCATGGTTGCCAACTGTAGTAATGTCATGAATAAAGCAAGACAGCCACCACCTGGAGTTATGTCAAAAGGCCGTCCTCCCAGCACTAGCAGCCTGGATGCAATCTCTCCTGTACAGATTGACCCACTTGCTGCTATGGCCTCTCTCAGCATTGGTGGTTCTGCTGCTCCTCCCACACAGAGCATGCCTGCTTTTCCTCCCAACTTGGGATCTGCTTTTAGCACCCCCCAATCACCAGCAAAGGCATTCCCACCTCTTACTGCTCCAAACCAATCTACTACTTTCACGGGAATTGGAGGTTTGTCTTCACAAATTCCAGGTGGACTTGGTACTGGTTGCTTGACTGGAATAGGTACTGGAAGTCTTGGGTTACCTTCTGTGAGTACTGATCCCTATGGTCAAAGAAAACTGAGCACCTCTGGACTCAACCAGCCTACATTCCAGCAGACGGATTTGACTCAAGTGTGGCCAGAAGCCAATCAGCACTTTAGTAAAGAGATTGATGATGAAGCAAACAGCTATTTCCAGCGCATTTACAACCACATCCAACCATGTCTGTAGATGAGGTATTGGAGATGCTCCAGAGGTTTAAGGACTCTAACATAAAGCGGGGAAGTGAAGTGTTTAACTGCATGCTACAAAATCTGTTTGAAGAGTACAGATTTTTTTTCCTCAGTACCCAGACAAAGAACTGCACATAACAGCCTGCTTATTTGGTGGGATCATTGAGAAGGGACTTGTGACATACATGGCTCTAGGCCTAGTACTACGCTATGTATTGGAAGCCCTGCACAAACCATATGGATCCATAATGTTTTAGTTTTTTTTAATAGCTTCACTAGATAGATTTAAAAATAGATTGAAGGACTACACCCAGTACTGTCAGCACTTGGCATCTATAAGTCACTTTATCCAATTCCCTCATCACCTACAGGAGTATATAGAGTATGGCCAGCAGTCTCGGGATCCTCTAGTGAAGATGCAGGGTTCCATCACTACCCCAGGAAGCATTGCACTATCTCAAGCTCAGGCCCAAGCACAGGCCCAGGCACCTACCAGGGCTCCCCTGCCTATTCCAGTTAGCACCAACAATGCCACCACCTCTACCACTACCACATGTGCAAAAACAATCACAATAACTAGGCCAACTGGTGTTAGCTTCAAGAAAGATGTGCCACCTTCTATTAATACCACCAACATAGATACATTGCTTGTAGCTACAGACCAGACTGAACGGATTGTAGAACCACCCGAAAATGTTCAGGAGAAGATCACCTTCATCTTCAATAATTTGTCTCAGTCTAATATGACTCAGAAGGTTGAAGAATTGAAGGAGACTGTTAAAGATGAGTTCATGCCTTGGCTGTCACAGTATTTAGTGATGAAGAGAGTCGGCATAGAGCTCAACTTCCATTCGCCTAGATTTAGAGTTCTGCGTTAGCCGTCAAAAGCAGCGTTAAGGGGTCCTAACGCTGCTTTTGGCCGCCCGCTGGTATTTAGAGTCAGCCAGGAAAGGGTCTAACGCTCACTTTCAAGCCGCGACTTTTCCATACCGCAGATCCCCTTACGCCAATTGCGTATCCTATATTTTCAATGGGATATTCCTAACGCCGGTATTTAGAGTCTTGGCTGAAGTGAGCAGTAGACCCTCTACCGACAAGACTCCAGCCGCAGAAAAAAAGTAAGTAGTTAAGAGCTTTCTGGGCTAACGCCGGTTTATAAAGCTCTTAACTACTGTGCTCTAAAGTACACTAACACCCATAAACTACCTATGTACCTCTAAACAGAGGTCCCCCCACATCGCCACCACTATAATAATTTTTTTTAACCCCTAATCTGCCGACCGCACACGGCCACGACCTACATTATCCCTATGAACCCCTAATCTGCTGCCCCTAACATCGCCGACACCTACATAATATTTATTAACCCCTAATCTGCCCCCACCCAATGTCGCCGCTGCCTACCTCCACTTATTAACCTCTAATCTGCCGACCGGACCTCACCGCTACTCTAATAAAGTTATTAACCCCTAAACCGCCGCACTCCTGCCTCGCAAACCCTATAATAAATAGTATTAACCCCTAATCTGCCCTCCCTAACATCGCCGCCACCTAACTTCAAGTATTAACACCTAATCTGCCGACCGGACCTCGCCGCTACTCTAATAAATGTATTAACCCCTAAAGCTAAGTCTAACCCTAACACCCCCCTAAGTTAAATATAATTTTAATCTAACGAAAGAAATTAAATATTATTAACTAAAGTATTCCTATTTAAAACAAAATTCTTACCTGTAAAATAAACCTAATATAGCTACAATATAACGAATAATTATATTGTAGCTATTTTAGGATTTATATTTATTTTACAGGCAACTTTGTATTTATTTTAACTAGGTACAATAGCTATAGTTATTTACTTTTTAATAGCTACCTAGTTAAAATAATTACAAAATTACCTGTAAAATAAATCATAACCTAAGTTACAATTAAACCTAACACTACACTATCATTAAATAAATTACCTACAATTAAATAAACTAAACTAAATAACAAAAAAACAACACTAAATTACAAAAAATAAAAAAAATTACAAGAATTTTAAGCTAATTACACCTACTCTAAGCCCCCTAATAAAATAACAAAGCCCCCCAAAATAAAAAAAATTCCCTACCCTAATCTAAATTACAAAAGTTAACAGCTCTATTACCAGCCCTTAAAAGGGCTTTTTGCGGGGCATGCCCCAAAGTAATCAGCTCTTTTGCCTGTATAAAAAAACACAATACCACCCCCCAACATTACAACCCACCACCCACATACCCCTACTGTAACCCAAACCCCCCTTAAATAAACCTAACACTACCCCCCTGAAGATCTCCCTACCTTGAGCCGTGTTCACCCAGCCAGGTACCGATGGACCAAAAGAGGACATCCGGAGCAGCAGAAGTCTTCATCCTATCCGGGCAGAAGAGGACATCTGGACCGGCAGACATCTTCATCCAAGCGGCATCTTCTATCTTCATTCATCCGACGAGGAGCGGCTCCATCTTCAAGACCTCCGGCGCGGAACATCCTCCTTCCCCGACGACTACCCGACGAATGAAGGTTCCTTTAAGTGACGTCATCCAAGATGGCGTCCCTCGAATTCCAATTGGCTGATAGGATTCTATCAGCCAATCGGAATTAAGGTAGGACAAATCTGATTGGCTGATTGAATCAGCCAATCAGATTAAAGTTTAATCCGATTGGCTGATCCAGCCAATCAGATTGAGCTTGCATTCTATTGGCTGTTCCGATGAGCCAATAGAATGCAAGCTCAATCTGATTGGATCAGCTAATCGGATTGATTACCTTAATTCCGATTGGCAGATAGAATCCTATCAGCCAATCGGAATTCGAGGGACGCCATCTTGGATGACGTCACTTAAAGGAACCTGTAGTCGTCGGGGAAGGAGGATGTTCCGCACCGGAGGTCTTGAAGATGGAGCCGCTCCTCGTCGGATGGATGAAGATAGAAGATGCCGCTTGGATGAAGATGTCTGCCGGTCCAGATGTCCTCTTCTGCCCGGATAGGATGAAGACTTCTGCCGCTCCGGATGTCCTCTTTTGGTCCATTGGTGCCCGGCTTGGTGAACACGGCTCAAGGTAGGGAGATCTTCAGGGGGGTAGTGTTAGGTTTATTTAAGGGGGTTTTGGGTTAGAGTAGGGGTATGTGGGTGGTGAGTTGTAATGTTGGGGGTGGTATTGTGTTTTTTTTTACAAGCAAAAGAGCTGGGCATGCCCCGCAAAAAGCCCTTTTAAGGGCTGGAAATAGAGCTGTTAACTTTTGTAATTTAGATTAGGGTATGAAATTTTTTTTTTATTTTGGGGGGCTTTGTTACTTTATTAGGGGGCTTAGAGTAGGTGTAATTAGCTTAAAATTCTTGTAATTTTTTTTATTTTTTGTAATTTAGTGTTTTGTTTTTTTTGTAATTTAGTTTAGTTTAATTGTAGGTAATTTATTTAATTTATTTAATGATAGTGAAGTGTTAGGTTTAATTGTAACTTAGGTTAGGATTTATTTTACAAGTAATTTTGTAATTATTTTAACTAGGTAGCTATTAAATAGTAAATAACTATTTAATAGCTATTGTACCTAGTTAAAATAAATACATAGTATTAACCCCTAATCTGCCGACCGGACCTCGCCACTACTCTAATAAATGTATCAACCCCTAAAGCTAAGCTAACCCTAACCCTAAAACCCCCCCTAAATTAAATATAATTTTAATCTAATAAATTAAATATTATTAACTAAAGTATTCCTATTTTAAGACTAAATACTTACCTGTATTTAGTCTTAAATAGGAATACTTTAGTTAATAATATTTAATTTATTTTGTTATATTAAAATTATATTTAACTTAGGGGGGTTTTAGGGTTAGGGTTAGACTTAGCTTTAGGGGTTAATACATTTATTAGAGTAGTGGCGAGGTCCGGTCGGCAGATTAGGGGTTAATACTATTATAGGGTTTGCAAGGCGGGAGTGCGGCGGTTTAGGGGTTAATAACTATATTAGAGTAGCGTCGAGGTCCAGTCGGAAGATTAGGGGTTAATAAGTGTAGGTAAGGTAGCAGCGACATTGGGGGGGGGCAGATTAGGGGTTAATAAATATAATATAGGGGTCGGCGGTGTTAGGAGCAGCAGATTAGGGGTACATAGGGATAATGCAAGTTGCGGCGCTGTACGGAGCGGCAGGTTAGGGGTTAATAATGCAGGTGTCAGCGATAGCGGGGGCGGCAGATTAGGGGTTAATAAGTGTAAGGTTAGGGGTGTTTAGACTCGGGGTTCATGTTAGGGTGTTAGGTGCACGATTCCTATGGGGGAATCGTGCACGAGCACGTTATTCCAGCTAGCCGCTACCGTAAGCAACGCTGGTATTGAGAGTTAAAGTGGCGGTAAATATGCCTTTACGCTCCCTTTTTGGAGCCTAACGCATCGCTTCATAGAACTCTAAATACTAGCGTTGTTTAGAAGCAGCGCTAGAAGAAAGACGCGTAGCTAACGCACCCCTTCGGCCGCAAAACTCTAAATCTAGGTGATAGTCTTTATTCAATCTTTTTAGATGCCCTAAAAAATCTGGATTTCAACAAGATGGTTCTTGCAGAGACCTACAGAAACATCAAGGTGCTTCTGACCTCTGACAAAGGAGCAGCTAACTTCTCAGACCGATCTTTGCTTAAGAACTTGGGCCACTTGCTGGGAATGATCACCCTTGCAAAGAACAAACCCATCCTGCACACGGTCAATTCCAACACAAAGCTTGGCAAAGGCTCATCGGCTTTCTGTGTAGACACTGACTTGGATGTTAAATCCTTGCTGCTTGAAGCCTATGTAAAGGGACAGCAAGAGCTTCTTTATGTTGTGCCATTTGTTGCCAAAGTTTTGGAGTCCAGTGTTAGGAGTGTGGTTTTCAGACCTCCAAATACATGGACTATGGCCATTATGAATGTACTAGCTGAACTTCATCAAGAACATGACTTGAAAAGCTGAATCTCAAGTTTGAGATAGAAGTTTTGTGTAATAACTTGGCTTTGGATATTAATGACTTAAAGCCTGGCAGCCTTTTGAAGGATAAGGATCGTTTGAAGAGCCTAGATGAGCAGCTTTCTGCTAATGAGTATGCTATCCGTACAGCTGGAAAGCTATGGGCTTCAGTGGAAAAGCAAGAGTCTTATGCTGCTTTCACAGCCACAGCTACTGTTCCTCCTGCTAGCACAACATGTACAACTACTGTTCCTCCACAGCCGCTGTATAGCTACCATGATATACATGTCTATTCATTGGCTGGGCTTGCTCCACATATAACACTCAATCCTACGATTCCTCTTTTTCAAGCTCACCCTCAGCTAAAGCAGTGTGTTTGTCAAGCCATCGAACGTGCTGTACAGGAACTAGTCCATCCTGTGGTTGATCTTCCATCAAAATTGCCATGACCACCTGTGAGCAGATTGTACGCAAAGACTTTGCTCTAGACTCAGAGGAGTCTCAAATGCGTCTGGCAGCTCACCACATGATGCACAACCTTACTGCTGGCATGGCCATGATAATCTGTCGGGAGCCATTACTTATGAGCATTGCTTCCAACTTGAAGAACAGCTTTGCCACTGCTCTGCGGGCTGCCTCCCCTCAACAGCGAGAGATGATGGAGCAAGCAGCAGCACAGCTTGCTCAAGACTACTGTGAACTGGCCTGCTGTTTCATACAGAAAACTGCTGTAGAGCGAGCTGGACCTGAAATGGATAAGAGACCTGCAACTGAATTTGAATTGCGAAAGCATGCCAGACATTACTGTGACCCTGTTGTATTAACGCATGCCGGAGCAGATTTGGTTGAAGGTTGGCGGTGTGGACCCCAAACAGCTGGCTGTTTATGAGGAATTTGCAAGTAATGTACCTGATTTCCTTCCCATCAATGACCTTACCCAACCCACAGGATTTCTAGCACAGCCTATGAAGCAACAAGCCTGGGCCACTGATGATGTTGCCCAGATTTATGACAAGTGCATAACAGAACTAGAGTAGCATCTTCATGCAATCCCTCCAACACTTGCTATGAACCCACAGTCTCAAGCTCTCTGCAGCTTATTGGAGGCTGTTGCTGTTGCCCGCAGTTCTAGGGATGCCATTGCTGCTCTTGGCTTGTTACAGGAGGCTGTTGAAGGATTGCTGGATGCCACTAGTGGAGCGGATGCAGACCTCCGACTCCTTGTCTTTGTTCTGTGATGTGATTCCACCCAACTGCATCCAGCTTAGGAATCTGATTCTGAGTGCCTTCCCACGAAACATGAGATTTCCAGATCATTTCACATCAAATCTAAAGGTGGACATGTTGAGTGAGATTAACATTGCACCTCGGATACTCACAAACTTTACGGGAGTGATGCCTCCTCAGTTTAAGAAAGATTTTGATTCCTACCTTAAGACACGTTCTCCTGTCACTTTCCTTTCTGAGCTGCGCAGTAACTTGCAGGTGTTGAATGAACCCGGAAACCGTTACAACATCCAGCTGATTAATGCACTGGTTCTTTATGTGGGTATTCAAGCGATTGCTCATATCCACAACAAAGGTAGCACTCCCTCTATGAGCACCATTACACACTCTGCTCATATGGACATCTTCCAGGACCTCACTGTGGACCTGGACACAGAAGGTCGTTACCTCTTCTTGAATGCTATTGCAAATCAGCTACGGTACCCTGGTACATACTGGTACAAGTACATTTTTTGTAAAGTCACTGCAGTTCATGACAACAACAGGGTATCCAGAGTGAAGAATTGCAGTGTGCAAATTATACAGATACTCTAGAAATAATGCAGAGAAGCAATATAAGTGTGAGATATGCCCACCCCATTATGTAAAAGCAGAGTTGTTTTGAGTCAAAAAGTCACCTGAAGCATTTCAAGCAACTAAGATTGGTGGGATGTTGAGGATTGCTTGAACTCCTTGTTTTTTTTCTGAAATAACAAACCAAACACACAAACAAACAAATAAACCAACAAACAGGGGGCAAACATTTCTATAAACAATTATACTGAGAGTGAGCCTTAGCATGAGTAGCAGTCTATTTGTGTATCACCCAGGTCTACATTTATAGGAGAGTTTTATAATATATGGGGTAGCGAGGCGTGTTTCCTGACGTAACTGGTCTATGTAAACTAGTGACGCGATCTATGTTATCAGTATTGGAAGCCTAGAGTTACTTAAAATAGTCACTTGCAAAGTTAGCATGGGCGTTGGATATCGCCATTGGGTTATGTTTTGTGGTAGTGTGCGCAAATCAATTAAATTAGAGATCCTCAGTCCGAATCAGAACACCTCCATAATGGGGCGATACAGTAAAGTCCAGTATATACATAGTTCGACTGGGGACATTTAAAATGTTGTGTTACATAAATAATAAACACGTTCAAAAATTAATTGGGCTCTTAGGTAGGGAGAAGGCACTAGTGGGTCTCACTCTTATAACCTTGATCAAACAAATAAACAAAATAAAACACAAATAGAACCGCGACATCTGAGACAGAATACGGGCCTTACCTCTATTTGAGAGCAAGGGTTGTAGCTGTGGGTTACAGGTATAAAGTTGAGTTACTATGGTTGCTATACTACAAAATTACATTGTGTGGCTCTAAGTTTTAATTGTGAAGGTTAATACGTTTTCACTAGACCAGCCTGCATTCAAGGAACATATGATCTTATTAGCCGCTATAGTGAGATAAGTAGATAATATACTAGCTATAGTGTATGAGCCTGAGACATTTAATATGATTTTCATTTCGAATGGCTTATAATGTATACAGGACCAGTATATAGATGTGCGCTTCATAAGAGCAGGTCAAAGAACTTAGAATAGGAAGTGAGGAAATTAAGGTAAGTTAAATTAAGAGAGAACGTTAGCGCCAAAATGTAAGGGAGGGCTAGACTACTACGTAGATGGTTTTTTTAACATTGCGTTAGTCTCATACACAGAGTTAGAAATAAAAACATCAGTATTGAGCACATCTAGGGTACTAATGAATATACCATGACAGGGGTTGGACAGGTTGGGGGGCTTAGATGAAAGAACAAACCCTGTCTCTTGCCACATTTATATAAAAATAAGGATAGGGAAAAGAGGCAGGTCAACATCTCAATACCCTGCAAAAACTCAAAAG
The DNA here is from genome assembly GCF_027579735.1 of Bombina bombina. Classification (NCBI taxonomy): domain Eukaryota; kingdom Metazoa; phylum Chordata; class Amphibia; order Anura; family Bombinatoridae; genus Bombina; species Bombina bombina. The sequence continues at coordinate 123,221,331 of NC_069503.1, forward strand.
GTCCCAGTGCATAGAAATATAGCGATCAAACTGACTACATCTGAATTAACTATAGCTTTGTGAGTAAGGGTAATTATCTGTCGCTAGACACATTGCTTGTGTTGCCAACTATATACAAAGGGTACAAGAACAAAAAATAAACATAATAGCATTGTTACCAGAGTTAGCAGAAACCAAAGTGCAGGCAAATACACATCGCAGTATTATGTGTAATATCTACCTAGGGAGCATTTTAAACTGAAAAAATAAAACAGCATTAGGATTGTGTAGCAGTCTTTTGTTTGCGGCAAGTAAAGTCTACACTCTGAAGTTCTAAGGGAGTGTCATTAGGAGAAAGAGGATGACAGTTCAGCCAATTCCAGTAGATAAGCGAGTTCTATGGGTAGAAAGTATTATGTCTTCCATGACCCTCAGGAACATAAGCATAGCCACCACTGAGCCCATTCCCCGGGCTGATCCAATGCCCTGCAGCAGACACATACCATGGCAGCATGCACCCCCCAGCAACTCTTGAGCGAGCATGTGTGTGTCAAAGTTATGTTGCAGTAAAGGCACAATGCCCGCCGTCACGATGCTCCGCTCTGACACTGCATCCCCTGCGCCCCTGCTGGCTTCCTCCGCTCTTTCTTGTGGTTTACAGCAGAGGTTCTGTATGTTCAGCAAGTCAGTGCTCAGTGGACATGGGCCACACAGCTGTGACCGTATCTGTCGCCCCTGTGGTCTCTTCACATGCTCTGGCTGGTATATCCCTGGGACCGCACCGACTCTCAGATTCAAGCACGCGGGTGATATCTCAGTTTTCAATGTCGCTGCCTCCCCCCCAGTCTGTGAAGGAGCTGCAGTCATGAGGCTGTTATCCGCCCCCTCGGCATGGGGTATAGTGGCGGTTGCCAAAAACTGTGAGGTAAGTCCATGCCGATCGGGTACAGGTTTCTTAGGGCGGGAAGACTGCTCCGGTATCTTCACCATTGCGTGGAGATCCATGCAGGATGATAGTAGTCTGTCCAGTTTAGGCAGGAGCATGGCCTTCACCTCAGCAAGGATGCAGTTGCTAGTCTCTGTTTCTTCAGCGATAGGCGATTCCATTGCAGGAGGTTGGGTGGTGATATGCGGGTACAGCACTATGTATAGCTTGTCAACAGGACAGATGCTACAGTGCCAGATGGCCTTCTTAGCCTTATGCTACGACCGGGGGCTAGGGCTGATGGAGTGCCCTGCACAATTAAAGTATCGACTGGCGATGACCAGAGTAGAGTCTCCCAGTAAGATATATGCTGTGGGGGTCTGGATGGTCTCTAGATATTTCGGAAAAAGCTATTTATTTAGCTGATATTGGCAGCGCTCTTGTAGCTTGCTTCCATCCAGATGTCCCGCCCACCGGAAGTCTTCCTCCTTATTACATTTATTGAGCTGATCAAAAACCCTGCCTTCAAATTTTGGAACCATGAATTTGTTCACTGTGCACCAGAAATTGAAAAGTTGTTCCAGTCAGTTGCTCAATGCTGCATGGGACAGAAGCAAGCCCAGCAAGTCATGGAAGGAACTGGTGCAAGCTAGAGACCAGAATAATAGCTGCCTTACCTGTATGGACTTCACAGTCTTGATATGAGCTTGACTGACTCTCTGCAATGTGAAAAATCTCTTGGACTGTACATTATAAGTTTTTCCACCCAACAGCTGTATCATTCTCGTTGCACAACTTTCCACCTGGGAGTGTAATAGTGACATCTTCTGAGTTTTTTGTTGGAGGGGGATTGTTCTTAAGTATTCCAATTATAGGTTTTATTTTTTAAGTCCCAGCTCTACATTTGGCCAAAACAGAAGAATGTTGTGAATATATATATATATATATATATTTTTCTTGTTCTCTTGTAAATACAAATCTAAAATGCAACTTAAAAAAATGGAAATACTTTTTAGTCTGGACGTCTTGTCTTTTTAAGGGTTTGGGGTCTTTGAAGAGGGGAGTAGCTGCACTGTGAACACAACAGGTGGGAGTTAGGATGTTCAATGGCAGGTGGTTGCTTTTGCTTTCAGAAGACCAGTTTGACATGAGTGAAAACTTGACAAAATACTGCTGGATACTAAGCGCTTGTTTGGATATGAGGAGAGGGACAACAGCTGAGGATCATAACACAAATTTTATATTAAAGTTAAACCTCAATGTAGCTCTGAGCCTTTGGCTCAAAGGTGTACATAACCAGACTGGATGTACAGGTCTCTAAATGCTTATTATTCCTTCACTCCCTGTTTCATTTGTTTACAAGTTTTGCGTCTGAACTTGAGGTAGGTATCGCTATACTTTGTATTCCTCAAAGGTAAATATGTTGTGGTTTTTTTCACAATAATTTTTATTGATATCACACTTAGAGGTACAACAAAAAACAAAAACAAAGGTAATTACCTTAATATAACATTCAAATAACAAATATGAATAAAGTTTACACATATTCCATAGACTGCAACTTTCAGTCCAATGTACCTAAAAAAATACTTTATAAATTAGGTCTTGACATTGGGCTATCTTCAGTTTGAATCTTTGTGCTGCTATATTTTAAAAATCGCCTCTATTTATATTCACCTCTAGTCATAACATCATTTATATTAACCATCCCCCCCTCCCCCCGCCGCCCCCCGCCTCCAAACTGAGAAAAAGGAAAGAGAAAAGAAAAGGGGAAAAAAAAGGACCCCATAAAAAAGGGGATCAGATAGTGGAAAGGGTAGGATGGAACTCTCCTCTCTCTCCCTCCCCCATCCCCACTCCAGTGATGAGAACGTATTGATTGGGATAGATTTTTACCATACTCCCAGTAATACCAGTTCCGAATTTCTAAATGGAAAGATCATATAATCAATCTCAGTTATAGAAAGGATCTTAATAAATAGTGACCATTTTAGGAAAAATGTTCTAATATCTCCTTCGTTGTTCATGTCCGTGTCCCTCTGTTCTAGTATACACTGTTTTTTTAAGCAATTTTTCACTTCCATAACAGTGGGAGTTACATTCGTTTTCCATCTTTTAAATATTAAATATCTAGCTGCAATAATAGTCATATCGATTAGTTTATGTTGTGGGTGTAACTTCCCTTTATCTTTCCTTAGGAACACATTATAAGTCAAAGAAAATTCTAATGGGAGGATCTTAAGGGAGTTCTTCAACCAATATTCTAGTTTCATCCAGAATTGACCTATTCTAGGACAGTTCCATATCATGTGAACAAGGTCAGCTGCGGGTTTCGAACATTTTGGGCATTTATTAAAATCTAAATTTCCGCACCTGAGACCTTTTTCTGGGGTAAAGTATGCCCTCTAAAGGAGTTTAACATGTGACTCCCTCCAGGTAGAAGATAATGTGATTTGTGCTATTCTAGTAAACGAACCTTGTACAAGCTGTGGATTAATGTTTCCATCCTGTGCTAAAGTATTCCACTCTGTTGAAAGTTTCTCCAAGTTTAGTCGGCCCTTAAGGGAAATAAGTAACTGATAACATGGAGTGATAGACATGCGTCCCTTTTCCACCATGTTTAGCCACCCCTCAAGATTCCCCCAGGACCAGGGTCTATTTGCTTCCTTCCTTCTACAAAGTGTCTAGCCTGTAGATACGCAAAGAATTCTTTGTTTGGCAGGTTAAATTCTTGTTTTAATGAGTCAAAAGTTTTCACACATTGGTTCTCATTATCAATGAATTGGATAACCATACTCAGCCCTAAACTGTGCCATCTTTGGAACACTGCTGAGTGTATACCTGCTAAAAATTGAGGGTTACCTACAAATGAAAGGAACTTTGACACTCTGCAGTCTAAGTCCATGAGTTTACCTATTTTCCACCAGCTCTGTATAGGATTGTATATAGTTTTAAACCCTTTCAGTTCTTGAGGTATTGATTTTAATTTGCAATGTATCAAAGCCGTTGGTAGAAACGGGTAGCAAATATTATTTTCGAATTCATTATTTGTAACATAATCCTTAGACAAGATCCAATCTGCTACTATGCGTGCTAAGAAAACATAATTATAAAAACGCAAATCTGGGAGTGCAAAGCCCCCATAACTTCGAGGTAGTTGTAACTTTGAGAGAGCAATTCTTGGGACCTTGCCTTGCCATATAAAGTTTCTCAACAGAGTATTCAGTGTCCGAATATCCTTCCCCTTGAGTATAATCGGAACATTTTGTAAAATGTACAGCAATTTTGTCAGTAAAACCATTTTAAATAAGGCTATCCGACCTGAGATAGATAGCGGGAGGTTTTGCCAATTTTTCAATTTCTGCTTGATATCTGCAAGTATTGGGAGAATATTAAGATCATAGAGATTTTCTATGTTCGAGGGTACTAAGACGCCCAGGTATTTGAATGAGTCAGAGACTATTTTAAAAGGTATGTTTAAGGGTGAGTCTCTTTTCTTCCTTAACCAGAGAAATTCCGATTTTGAGTTGTTTATTTTATATCCTGAAAAGGATCCAAATTGACTAATAGTGGCTAATAATATCGGGAGTTTTTTTTTAATATTAGATAAATATAAGAGAATATCATCGGCATATAAGGCAATTTTAAGCTCCTTTCTTCGAATTTTTATGCCTTCTAACTGGTGTCTAACTGCAATTGCCAAAGGTTCTATCGAGAGATCAAAAAGCAGGGGAGAAAGAGGACATCCCTGGCGTGTTCCCCTCTCCAGCGTGATTTCTGGGGAAAGTATACTATTAACTAACAACCTCGTATGAGGTTTATTATAAAGATTCCTTATAAATTGAGGAAATGTACCTTCAAAACCAAATTTAGACAGCGAATGAATTATATGATCATAATGTATAGAATCAAATGCTTTTTCAGCATCTATTGAAATAACTGCCATATCGGGGGTGCCCTCTTCTGCCTCCCGCCCTTGTGAAAAATAATCCACAAGTAACAAAATCTCTCTTATCTTTGCAGATGAATTGCGCTTAGAGAGAAATCCTGCTTGATCGACATGAATAATAGAAGTTAATATGGGTTGTAGCCTATCTGCTAACACGGAGGTTAGGATTTTATAATCTGTATTCAGGAGAGCTATAGGTCTGTAAGAACCTTTCAGACTGGGATCTTTCCCCTGCTTGGGTATTAAGGTTGTATTTGAAGCCGAAAAAGAAGATGGAATTTGAACCCCATCAATATAGATGGCATTGTACACTTTGCAGAGACTCGGTACTATCACTGGGGAGAGAATTTTATAGAATTCGTTGGGTAGCGCATCTGGACCCGGTGTCTTGTCCAGTGCAAGTTTGGAGATAGCTCTCTCAATTTCAGACTCACGAATAGGGGTATTTAAATTTTCCCTGTCTTCTATTGTAATATTTGGGAAAATCAAATTACTCCAGAATTGATCAGATTGACTCTTGTCTGATTTTCTTAATGAATAAACATCTTGATAATATTTTGTGAAATTCATCAAAATCTCTTCGGTCCTGGTTAGTGTTCCCCCCTCACTCTGAATTGATTCAATCGTCGTCGAGCCTTTTGCTCCTTTTACTAACTTAGTCAAAAGTTTCCCTGATTTATTGCCAAATCTATAAAATTTAGCTTGGGTTTTTATATCTTTTTGAGTTGCTTGGTAAATAAGGTAAGTATCTCTCTCTTTCTTAGCTCTTGTATATCTTAACCAATTTACCTGCGTTTTTGCTGACAAATATTGATTGTAAGAATTAGACAGTGACCTAAGCATTTCTTTCTCTCTAGCTTTGAGTTTTTTAGCTATATTGGAACTAAATTATATTATTTCCCCTCTTAAGACTGCCTTCGCCGCCTCCCAAAATACCACCGGGCGGTCTAGATACTCACAATTATGTTCTGCATATTCTTCAAATTTAAGTTTGAGCCAATCTTTAAATTTTAAATCTTTTGATAAGTAAGTTGGGAAGTAAAAACAAGACTGTCGACTTCCGGTGGGCGGCTCTACAAGATGGCTGCAAGCTTCAACAGCTCTCAAGAAAACTGCTTCTAACTCTAATATTGCGGCCACTTATCCACGCCATCTGCATCTCCCTTGACAGGCAAGTTGTCCAGGAATATTTGGCAGACAGAAGGAATAACAGCTCTTCTACCCCAGAACGTCAGTTCAAAGAATAAAGCCATTGAGCACCGTGGCGGGAATATTACCGCCACACTGAATATACATATAACTAAGTTCCTGCCTATTAACAAAGTTCCTGTTTATTTACAATGGTTATCTTCGCCGCCAAAGAAGGCTATGCGGACTCCTTCATTCTAGCGGGACTACAAACTCTGCTCTTGCCTAAGCTAGATAGGCTTTTACATTCCTGCGCTGACTTGTGCGCAATGCTGTCAACTGAGACACAATCTGGTCAACAGGAGAGGCCAGCCATTGAACCTACTACAACCGTCACATCCATGTTTCCTAATGACAGCCACAGGGCTCCACACCTATCAGCAAGCGGAACAGTCTCCCCTGCTATATACCTAGTGGGGTCCGTTGCAGAATCGAAAACCGGATCAGAGGAGAGCCTGCCGACACCTCTGTTGATCTCAGCTCCAGAGCTTGATGTCCAAGAGATCTGGTCAGGTTGCGCCATAGAGCTGACTAGTTGTCTAAAGTACAGTTCGCCGCTCCCCCATATGGCTCATCTGCCTACTGCCTCGGCTTCAGCTACAGATCTTAGCCCAGGCTTTGAAAAAGAGGCTGCCTACAACCCCGTTTACTCTGTTGTTACTCCAGCTGAGTCTTCTGATGTTCCGTGTAACATCACCACTGCGTTGGAGCACAGACATGATAGCTACAAATACATTGTGGATGAGAGTTCTGCAGAGTGGTGGAGGCAGTGTAAGAACCGCTTGGTTGTGGGTGTTGGCTGACTCTTACTCCTTTTTTATTCTTACACCGGGAATCAGTAGGAGAAAACTTAACTTTATGTCTTGCCGTCGCCTATATGCCTAAGGTTATGGTACTGATCACGGGCAACATCTGATGGGTCAAGTGATGGGACTTGTGTACTTTTGATGCTTACAGATCACGCTCTGGTCTTGGGTTTAAAAGTTATTTGCCTAATTTTCTTGTGTTTACACTTATGCCTTTCCTTTTCTACCCCCCGCTTGAGCAGAAATGTTTTGGTATGCAGTTTTATTTTATCTCGTCTCTTATGCTATTTGCTTGCTTCACACTTAGTGGAACATTGCTCTGGGTGTTAAAGCCTGATACATCTGCTTTTCTCCTCAGCACTTAAACATAATAGCTATCTGCCGACACCTGTTTATCTTTTCTAAAAAGCACCGCAACTAGAGGGGATGCTTGAGATATAGAGCCATAACTTTCACTAATTATATCAGCAATCCCAAATCTATACTGGCGACACTTGTATATATATCATCCTGCTAACGCTTACAAAGTTCTAACAAAACTGCTCATTAATATCGTATCAGTGTTGGGCTGCACAGGTCACTATATTACTCACAGCAGCTGAACAAAACCAACCCATACACAAATGCTGCACGTTGCTGTTTTAAAGTTTCTGTGGGCTTAATCCTTGCCCTTGTTATCAAACATAAATGTAAATCCTATATTCTGTCTAAATGTATCAATATATTTAGTACGTTTTCCTATTGTATACCTGCAATTTTTCAAATGGCTTTTATCACAGACCCCTCCTGCTCTCATAGACCCCACATGGTTTATCAGCGAAATCTGTGTTGCTGACTAGGACTGCACAAATGAATGTTGTATTATAAGTGCTATACTTTCTTAGTTGTATGCCTACTGTCTTTACTGTTTTAAGTTGTGAGCATATACATCTCCTTTTTTCTATTAGCCCTTTGTAATACTATCTAGATTTGAGATTGGCAACCATGCTAGGTGTGCTGCGTGCTACAGTATATTTTATTTTTTTATTTTCTATGTCCCAACTTCTTGCAAAATGAGTGGATTGTTAATCTCTGAGGGCCTCTAGTGGCTACTCTGGTATTGCACCACACTTTCTTTAGCTCTGAACTCCGATCATCTGACAGCAACTTATTGTAGGTTTCTGCTCAACCTAACACCGGTATAGAAGCAGGTATGTTTTAACATTCACTATGTATCTGCTTGATTTTTCTTTTTCCACTCTGATTTGATTGTTTATTGTTTGCCTTTTATGCCTGCATTGTTTATTCTACGTTGTATATTGGTTTCAGGGGGGATGGTATTAGACAGATAATACCTTAGTTAACCTGCATTTTAATTTAAAAAATTGACCTTTCATGTTTATTTAACCATGCTGAGCACTTTTGCAATCCTTTCACTATAATTTATTTATTGGCTAAATGGCAATATTAGAGAAGGCAGTAGCCGTCTGTTTGCATCAGTGTTTCATAAAATAGTCAGAAGGACTTTCTTAACTAAAGCAATTAGATATAGTTTACCAGCTGTGTCACCATAACTCAGATCAGCTACTTAAATTTGTGACACCCATATAAGTCTTTTACAGACCTCAGTACAAATATGAGCACTGTATGCTACTATATCTGATAACATGACGTTGTTGTATATCGTATTGCATGAGCAATTTATATTATCTTACACCCTTAATGCCTCCTCCCACCTCCGTAGAAACTTTCTTATTTAGGCCGAAGATTCACGTAAAATAGTATTTGGCTAATGAGACAGATCCTATCATTGTTTTCTATAACCCAGGTACATATGAAAACGGCTTGGCACCTTTGTATGCTATCCCATACCTCTTGGAACTCTGTTACTAGTGTTGATTGGGCAATGTGCACCATGCTATACGTACTGTGATTCTTGGCATATTTGTGGAGGGGACTACTTATTTTTTGTTTGTGTGATTGGATTTGTTTGTTTGGTTTGTGTGCCTGTATTTTAAGTTAGATTAGGTTTAAGTTGGTTGTGTTAGTTTACAAAAATAAAAACCCCAACAGTGTGGTACAAGTGAGTACAAACGCTAGACTTCTCTAAACCATATACGTCTTTTGCAGACTGCAATACAAATATGAACACTGCATGCTATTATACCTAATAAAAATTGCGTTGTATATCATACTGATTTATCAATTCTATACTCTCTTACCGCACCCTGCATGGTGTGTCATTGAATTGTATCTTACCACTGTATCATTTGTTGGTTATAAATAAAATTAAAAAAAAAAAAAAAAAACGAGACTGTCTAGTCCTCACCTCGACCTGTTGGATTTGGAGAGAAATAGGACCATGGTCCGAAAGAGACATAGGTAGAATTTCTGCCTTAACTTTCAATTTAAGCAACCTATCATCCCTAAGAAATAAGTCAATTCTGGAGAGTGACTTATGGGCCTTAGAGAGGCACGTAAAGTCTCTAACATCAGGGTTTTGTAATCTCCATATATCTTTTACAGCCAGATTCTGGGTGATCTTTTTAATAATTTTAGTTTCCAATTTATCTTTTTTATTTTTCCTCTGTTTCGAATCAGCTCTTAGCCTATCTAATGGATATTGTGGGGTCATATTAAAATCTCCCCCACAAATCGGGTATCCTTCCTGAAAAAACATTATTTTGGTTTGTAGGGAATCCCAGAATATTGAATCGATCACATTGGGAGCGTAAACATTACACAGGGTATATGTTATTTTTGCCACTCTAATTTTCAGCATAATAAATCGTCCTTCGGGGTCTATTTTGACATTTAGAACTTGCAGACCATTAACCATAATCTTTTTTCCAAGTAAAATAGCAACCCCTCTTTTTCTATCTACACTTGGGGATGCATATACCTCCCTCACCCATGATGATTTTAATTTCAAAACTTCATCAATTTTCAAGTGTGTTTCCTGAAGGAATGCGATATCGGTGTTTATCTTTCTTAGCTGATTTAATATTGCTTTTCTTTTAATGGGGGATGTCAGGCCTCCAATATTCCACGAAGCAAATTTAATACTATCTACCCCTTGCATATTCGAAAATTAAACCTACCAATATCAGTGGAGGGAGAGGAGGGGTGGAGAGAGAGAGAGAGAAAAAAAAAAAAGGAGGGGGGGGGGAAAGAAGGGAAGGAGAGGAGGGACACAAAATTGCCCCATAACCCATACTCGACCATGTTTGGGAGCCATTCAACTAAGCAGGGAGGTTGAGTTTAGCTAAGAGTTCCCTTGCATCTTTAGCGGATTCAGCAAAATAAATTTCATCCTTGATCCAGACTTTAAGTCTTGCAGGATAGATTAAGGTAGCTCGCATACCTAAATTGATGAGTTTAGTGCAAATTGGCGAGAGCTCCCTTCTCTTTATTGCTGTTTCCGTAGAGAAATCCTGAAACAGGAGAATATTTGAACTCCCCATTGCAACAGGCTGATTTTTACGATAATATTCAAAAATAGTAGTTTTGTCTTGAAAATTCAGAACTTTAACTATAACTGGTCTGGGTCTGGAATTCCCTGTACTGTCCAGGGGAGTCTGCCTAGTCTATGTATTCTTTCAATAACAATTTTAGGGTATGATTGTGGAATTTTAAGTAACTGTACTAATGTTTCAGAGACAAATTTATTCAGATCTTCATATTGCTTCCCTTCTGGGACCCCTATGATTCTAAAGTTGTTCCTTCTGGAACGGTTTTCTAACTCCTCTAGTTTAGACTGAATTTTCCCCAACATAGAGTCAGTAGTTTCCAATTTGGAACTATGTATTGTGGTAAGATCTTCCAGATCCGAGACTCTCTGTTCGACTTCTTGGACCCTGTTTGAGAATTGTTTGAGTTCTTGGGTGAGAGACATGATGTCTTGTTTGATCTCCAATCTCAGGGTCTCAAATTTTAGGGCCTCGGAGATACTGTCTACTAAGGCTTGGGTATTTAGTGGCTCAGCTGTATGTGCATCTATAGGGGTATCAGTCGTGTTTTTAGTTTTCCTATCTCTCTGTTTATTTGCCATACTTGGAGACAGGCATTTGCCGTGACTATTAAGAAACTTATCCATGTGCCGTGTACTAAAGTGATGAGGAATAGTGATTAAGTTAATAACTCACGTGCGGAAGGAATGGGGGAGAGAGGGAAAAAAAAAGGGGGGGAGGGGGGGAAGAAATAAAAGAAAGCGTGGGTATTCAGTGAATTGATTGAGTGATTAGTGACTAATGTGAAAGAGAGGGGAAAAAAAAAAAAAAAAAAAAGGGGGGAGAAAAAGTGAACGTGCTAAGTGAAGTGTTCAGTGATTAAGGGGGGGTGAAGGGGAAACAAAGTGTTAATTAAGTGAATTAAGAATTCCTGTCTCCTAAGCTTAGCTTAGTATTACCCTTAAGGCTATTTAGGTTAATTAAGAGGTGGTATTCAGAGACAAAAGAAAGAGGAAAAAAAAAAAAAAGAAATAAGAAGAGCCCGCTTTATCTTAGGTGGTTCGCGCTGACCCTTAACTGGAATAAACCTCAGTAATCCAGGTGCCTAACCTGAGGGCACCCTAAACCTTTTAATTAATTTAAACAATACCACTCTTTCAGCAGAGTTTAATTTTGAATAGTATTTTTAGGGGTTTCCCAACTCTCAAGGAGTTACAGTATAATCAGTTACACAGTTATATTCACAGTCTTCTATAGTACAGAAACTCTAAAATAACATTTCTTGTGATTAACCTGAAGAAACGTACTTTTGTGAAAAATGGGATATAGTTAACAGAGTTACAAAGTCAGCTAGTTATTTTTGTACATCCTAGCCCTTCCTCCCTTACTTAATTATCCATGATATGTCTCAGTACTTTGAACAATCTCCCCTTTAATTTAAACCATATAGATAAATTATTGCAGAAATTCAATGGTTCAGCAATTGTATACAGTAGGATTATTCAAAATAAATCTATAACCAAATGGGTTTGATCTAAAAAACTCTGTATATTATAGTGTGTGTAGAGAAAGCTCCTTACAAAAACCTTTTACCTAAACACTCACATATCATATTAATTATCCAAAGCCTCTAGCAGAAAAAAAGAAACAAAGCTAGTCCTACTGTAATACCAATCTTAAATTATAATATAGAAAGTAATGTGATTGCCTAGAATGTCTAATAGTACTAGATCTTAAACCAGACAATTATAAACATATTTTTATAAACCTTCCTGGACCCTAACAACAGAAATCTCTATAGTTGTTAGACAGGAACCTGATTACTTTTTATGCCACTAAGGCTGAAAACACAAAAAAATCAAGTAATCAAAAGAATCAAAGTCGAACACTTGCACATAAAACTTTCTAATATAATACTTCAGCCTAACACTTTTTCAGCTCCCACAGCCAGGGAAGCGCTCAGACACAGCAGCGTGTCGAATCCAGTCACGTGACACTCTTCACGTAGTATACACACCCACTTTCTTGCTTGACGTCCTGATGACGTATGTACATTCACTCATCTGCTCCGGTGCAAAGGAAAAAGGAGCGCTCCATCCACGCCCACCAAAGTAACACTGTAACAGCAAAAGTCCAGCGCACCCGGCAGCAATGAGACTCAACAATGGAATATGCCTTAATATATACCTTTTATTTTAGTACATGTTGATCACAGGGCTAAACAAAGCCAAATATGCCGGATGGCCTAATATTCCAACACGCTAGAAGAAAGGCAGCATATGACAGGCAGCAGTAAGGGAAAAGAAATAATGGTCAGACGCGTTTCCTTATGTTGTTACATAGCAATCCTCAGTGACCATGCCTATTACCCACAATTCCATGCCTTTTATACACACCTGTGGTGCAATCTTTAGCACTATGAAAAACCTAATTAGTGAATAGCCAATAGAAAAGGGGAAATATGAATGTGGGAAAAGCAGATCACTGTGGTAACAATGTAACAAACATTTACAAGTGTATTGTCCAAAATATCTAATAACTAAATAAATATGCAACAAAACAGAGCACTATTTCTATCTACAAAATAAGTCTAATTAATGTAAAAGTGTAATAACTTATACAGGCGTGTAAACCTCTAATTTTACAAAAAAATATAACAAATAAAACAGTGCCCCATTAGTTTGAAAAGAAAAAATATTAGAATGAATAAATAAAAAAAGCAAAAAACTGAATTTAGTGAAAGAGGATATTGTGAAGATGACAAAAGTAAATGGAAATTAAAAATCAATAGGTACTAAGAACTTATTGATCTACAAATAGTCTTACATCCCAATCAAAATTTAACCCTGTCGGCACTCTAGTGCCCAGCTGAAAAATCCAATAAACTTCTCTTTTACTGAGAATAGTACCTCTATTCCCACCTCTTGGATGTCTAGAGATCAATTGGATAGCTTGGAATGTTAACAATGAACTGTCTGAATTGTGGTATCGTTTGAAATGTAATGAAATGGGGGTAGTTGACTCTGGATCGTCAATTGAGCGTAAATGCTCAAGAAAACGATCCTTTAGCGCACGTGTCGTTTGTCCCACGTACTGCCTAAGACACCCCCTGCAGGTCAAAAGATATATGACATAACACGAATTGCATGTCATGTGCTCACGAATTTCAAAAATCTTGTGGCTATTACTTGATGTAAAACTTGTGCCAAAAGTGGCATAGGCACATGACTTACATCTGGTTCTGCCACATTTAAAGAAACCAGGTTTAATAGAAAGCCAATTTCTGTGTGACTGTTGCCTTGGCAACATAGGAGACAATATGCTCCCTAATGTCTGGGCCCTACGAGATACAAAACATACACCCTCTTTGACTATATCCACCAGGGTGTCATCAGTAGTCAATATTGGGAGTGCCTTTCTAATTATATCGCAGATTTTGCCATATTCCATGCTGTATGAAGTAATGAATTTTAATTGTTTAGATCTGTATTCTTAGATCTACCAGACACAAGAAGATCTTTTCTATCAAGAAAATCAATATCTCGTTTTGTTTGTTGTAAATGATTAGGAGAATACCCTCTCTGGGTTAACCTTTCAGTTAATTCATTAGAATGTTTTTCATAACTCAATTGGTTGGTACAATTACGCTTTACCCTTATGTACTGGCTCTTGGGGATAGACTGTATGGTGTGCTTGGGATGACATGATTTTGCATTTAGAATGGTATTTCCAGATGTGGATTTACGGAACAATTCGATGTCAATACACGAAGACTGAGGATTCGAATGTAACTCAATGTCCAAAAAGGAAATTGAATGTTCATTACTTTCCATGGTGAACCTTAAATTCAGATCATTGTTCTGTAAATAAGCAAGAAACGATTCAAGTAGATCTGCAGGACCCTTCCAAATTAACAAAATATCATCTATGTAACGACCAAAATAATGTATAAACCCTCTGTAGGGATTCCCATCTCCATAGACATGGGACAGCTCCCACCAACCCAAATAAAGGTTGGCATAGGAAGGGGCAAACTTTGCCCCCATTGCTGTCCCACGCCTCTGGAGATAGAAATCACCCTCAAAAAGAAAATAATTGTGGGTCAACAAATATTCAACGGAGACCTCAATGAATCGCTTCAAAGCAACATCATATGTGGAAAATGTATCCAAAAAAAACTGAATTGCCTGGCTGCCCTTGTCATGGGGTATACAAGTAGACCACGTCGACAGTTACAAAAATGAAACCATCTTGCCAAACTAGGCTTTCAATTTGAGTGATTACATCAGACGTGTCTCTAATGTAGCTCATAAGACTCAAGACCAAGGGCTGCAAGTAACCATCAATCAATTGGGAAAGAGGCTCATTTAAGGAGCCTATCCCTGCCACAATGGGTCTGCCAGGTGGGCGTGTGGGATGCTTGTGGACTTTTGGAAGATAGAGAAAAATGGCAGATACCGGGTGCTCAGTGTATAGAAAATCAAAATTGGCTTGTTTAATAATACCATCTTTTAATGCCTGCTCCAAAATAGTCTTAAGAGACGATTTATAAAAGAACACAGGGTTGCTTTTAAGTTTCTCATACACGGAGTCATCCAATAACTGTCTATAGGCCTCATCCAAATAGTCCTGGCGATTGAGGACCACTACCTTACCACCTTTGTCTGAGTTGCGAATAACAAGCTCCTGATTATTTTTTAGTTCCTGAATAGATAGAAATTGTGCCTTAGATAGATTGTCCCTGTGATGTCTTTTTTCAAATTCACATAAACTAAGTTTTTTCAATTCCATTTCCACTGTTTTCTGAAAGACCTCTATGGAATTGGATCTAGATTTTACTGGGTAAAATTTGGATTTACATTTTAATTTTGTGATATCCTGAGTATCCCAAACATCAAGTGGGTTAAACTCCTGATTATCTCTATCCAATTCCATAAGGTCCAAAACAGAGCAAACCTCTGAAAAATCAAAACCACTTCGAGTGGGTGCTGGCTTCACCCCAACCACTTCATCCTGTGTAGTGTTGGTCACTCCCAAGAAGTGTTTCTTGAGAACAAGCAACCTCACAAACTTATTAAGGTCAACAACTGTGTTGAAAAGATTAAAATGTGTGGTGGGGGAGAAACCAAGACCCAAAGACAAAACCTCAATTTGTGTCCTAGATAGAACAAAAGAAGACAGGTTAATAACATTCTCAATGTTCATGCATATTTCTGGAATAGTGTTGCTCTCCGCCTCTGTGGATAACGCCTGGGCTTGGGTACTTGGTCCTGGCTTGGACTTATACGATTTTCCTCGTCCCCCTCTGCGTATTTTTTTCGGCGTGCAGTGGATTGTGGATGGCCCTTCCCGTTTTTTGACTGTGACACTGTATGAGATTCAAGTGCAAAAGATTTAACTTCCTCTGTACCTGAGGCAATCTCACCAGATGTTTCAATATCAGAGGAATCATAGTCATATTCAGTGTCAGTATCAGCAAATCTCACTTTTTTATTTTCAGACCCTTGACGTTTATAGGTGCTTCTATATCTCCGTCTAATATTGGTTACAGTCCACTTATACACTTTGTTTTCCTCATAATCCTGTTTATCTCTCATAATCTTTTGTTTTTTGAAATTCCAAACATTATTTTTAAACTCAGTGATAACTTTCTGCAATTTAGTATCATACTTGGCAAAGTCTGGGTTATCACTGAGAGGACGTAAAAAAGACTGCAATTTCTGTTTTTCATTACCTAATTCTTGACGCAAAGATTTCTTATACTCAATCAGTAGATCGATAAGTGCTAAAGAGCACTCTGTAAGAATGAGGTTCCATTTATCAATAAAAGTCTGATCTGACACCTGGAAGGAGGGAAACTTTCTAATACGTAGGCCACGTGGAATACGCTGAGCCTTCTTGTACATCTGAAAACTTTTGATATCCATCTCAATTCTTGTATCATTTTTTAGCAAAGTATCCATTTTGAAAAATAGGATATCTAAATTAGAGTTAGCCTCCTGTTCCATAGTATCAGATCTAAAAAGATCCTCAGTATCACTGACATCTTCAGCAAATTGCTGTAAGACATAACCCCCTGCTGCCATATCTAGCTGAAAATTCTTTAATATAAAAGAGAAGGTATATACTGGCTCAATACGATGCTGCAAGCAATGTGAATCTTTATTATGGTGTGTATTACTTCAATTATTAAGCGTACAAGTATGGTTACAAATGTCTCTGATAGTAGTTTACATCCTCATCAAGATTCAAATTCAATAACTCTTCAGGGTGTACTACGACTTATATTATCACTCAAATAACACTCAGATGTCCATTAACCATGTAAATATAATGTGACACTTTTTCAGCTGGCTGATTAAAGTCCAGGTATCCTGTTCTTCGTCTCTTTCCTTTTCCCCCCGTTACAAGCTTTATTTGACTACCCTTACACAGGGAGAATTGACCGGGGAAGGGGTCATATATCGTTCCAATTTAGAGATCACTGTTCAGGTAAATGTGGACGGGAAGAAAGTTATTACTCCCCCACAGAGCAGGAAAAAACATTTAAGGCAGAGATGGGAGGGAGAAATATCAGTATAGCCAGCGGTACTTTACCAGTCCTTATTGACAGATGCGAAGTGGAAATCCAGACAGCGTCTCTCCGTGACTACCCCTCTCTCGCAGCATCGGTGGGAGGGGGGAATCCGGAGAAGCTAGCCCAGTTGTTAGTTGTCACTGAAGCAAGTGCGCTTGGTAAAGAGAATTCCACACCGAGAATGCAGGAGCAGCCCAGCAAACACTCACATACCTCACCTCTCACACAGCACCGGTGGGAGGGGGGGTAGAGTTGTAAAATACTGTAGCTGTGTGGAGTGCTGTGACTCCGAAGATCTCGGCCATGCACACAGGACCAGCTTTGCAGCAGAGAGCTCTGACTCCAACCTCCACACCACGGGTGTAGGGATTCTTAACAAGCAGCGTATCGCATCAAGCCCCGCACAAATTCAGCGGCAGGGAACCCCTCCTGTAGCGGGTGGCAATTCTGAACAGCAGGGCAACACGTCCCTCCACACTGGCAGACCTTCCCCGCCGGTTGGGTGAGATATCCAAGCGAGAACCCACCTTGGGTAAGGAAATCCTCCCCGGTGTTTGCCCAGCAGGGAAAGAGTGTATGGTGTACTTTATCTCAGGTACAGAGTCCCCATTTCAGGTTTAAACAGTCTTTAATTACACCATTAAAGGAATGAATCCTTCCCAAGGCAGTAGCATACAGCTCAGGTGCGGTGTTATAGCACCATAGAAGTCCCAGTAGCAATATATTCAGCTTTCCAAGCAAACCGTGGTCTGGGGTTTTAGGCACAGGTATCTCGCCAAACAAGCTTGGAAGGGAGGTAATGCAGAGCAGGTGCAACTCGTGACCACACACCTGAACTCCTCCTCCGGAACTCCCTAGGGAATGTCATGTTGTGTTTTTTTACTGGGGAGGAAAATTGAAGTCTTCCTTACTGTATATAATGAACTTAACACTCTTAGCCCCCCAAAAAATGAACTGACTTTTGAGAAGACTGTAAATTTTAAAAAGCAACAACATTTTGCTCCACTTGTAAATTTAATGATGCTGCCCTTCTACATCCACATTCACTTGTAAAATATAAATGACGGACCAATACAGGCCATTTTCTAAGAGTTGTGAATGTTTTTGTAAATGCATTGGTCCTGTGTTGTGTTTTGTAGGATTTCTAGTTTTCCCAATTGTATGTACACATTCTGTCATTACACATTAAAAGTCATGACCAGCAGCAAAAAAACTAATTTATGAAACAGTGCCAGCCAAATAACATAATTTATGTAAGAACTTACCTGATAAATTCATTTCTTTCATATTAACAAGAGTCCATGAGCTAGTGACGTATGGGATATACATTCCTACCAGGAGGGGCAAAGTTTCCCAAACCTTAAAATGCCTATAAATACACCCCTCACCACACCCACAAATCAGTTTAACGAATAGCCAAGAAGTGGGGTGATAAGAAAAAAAGTGCGAAGCATATAAAATAAGGAATTGGAATAATTGTGCTTTATACAAAAAAATCATAACCACCACAAAAAAGGGTGGGCCTCATGGACTCTTGTTAATATGAAAGAAATGAATTTATCAGGTAAGTTCTTACATAAATTATGTTTTCTTTCATGTAATTAACAAGAGTCCATGAGCTAGTGACGTATGGGATAATGACTACCCAAGATGTGGATCTTTCCACACAAGAGTCACTAGAGAGGGAGGGATAAAATAAAGACAGCCAATTCCTGCTGAAAATAATCCACACCCAAAATAAAGTTTAACGAAAAACATAAGCAGAAGATTCAAACTGAAATCGCTGCCTGAAGAACTTTTCTACCAAAAACTGCTTCAGAAGAAGAAAATACATCAAAATGGTAGAATTTAGTAAAAGTATGCAAAGAGGACCAAGTTGCTGCTTTGCAGATCTGGTCAACCGAAGCTTCATTCCTAAACGCCCAGGAAGTAGATACTGACCTAGTAGAATGAGCTGTAATTCTCTGAGGCGGAATTTTACCCGACTCAACATAGGCAAGATGAATTAAAGATTTCAACCAAGATGCCAAAGAAATGGCAGAAGCTTTCTGGCCTTTTCTAGAACCGGAAAAGATAACAAATAGACTAGAAGTCTTACGGAAAGATTTCGTAGCTTCAACATAATATTTCAAAGCTCTAACAACATCCAAAGAATGCAACGATTTCTCCTTAGAATTCTTAGGATTAGGACATAATGAAAGAACCACAATTTCTCTACTAATGTTGTTGGAATTCACAACCTTAGGTAAAAATTCAAAAGAAGTTCGCAACACCGCCTTATCCTGATGAAAAATCAGAAAAGGAGACTCACAAGAAAGAGCAGATAATTCAGAAACTCTTCTAGCAGAAGAGATGGCCAAAAGGAACAAAACTTTCCAAGAAAGTAATTTAATGTCCAATGAATGCATAGGTTCAAACGGAGGAGCTTGAAGAGCTCCCAGAACCAAATTCAAACTCCAAGGAGGAGAAATTGACTTAATGACAGGTTTTATACGAACCAAAGCTTGTACAAAACAATGAATATCAGGAAGAATAGCAATCTTTCTGTGAAAAAGAACAGAAAGAGCGGAGATTTGTCCTTTCAAAGAACTTGCGGACAAACCCTTATCTAAACCATCCTGAAGAAACTGTAAAATTCTCGGTATTCTAAAAGAATGCCAAGAAAAATGATGAGAAAGACACCAAGAAATATAAGTCTTCCAGACTCTATAATATATCTCTCGAGATACAGATTTACGAGCCTGTAACATAGTATTAATCACGGAGTCAGAGAAACCTCTTTGACCAAGAATCAAGCGTTCAATCTCCATACCTTTAAATTTAAGGATTTCAGATCCGGATGGAAAAAAGGACCTTGCGACAGAAGGTCTGGTCTTAACGGAAGAGTCCATGGTTGGCAAGATGCCATCCGGACAAGATCCGCATACCAAAACCTGTGAGGCCATGCCGGAGCTATTAGCAGAACAAACGAGCATTCCCTCAGAATCTTGGAGATTACTCTTGGAAGAAGAACTAGAGGCGGAAAGATATAGGCAGGATGATACTTCCAAGGAAGTGATAATGCATCCACTGCCTCCGCCTGAGGATCCCGGGATCTGGACAGATACCTAGGAAGTTTCTTGTTTAGATGAGAGGCCATCAGATCTATCTCTGGGAGCCCCCACATTTGAACAATCTGAAGAAATACCTCTGGGTGAAGAGACCATTCGCCCGGATGCAACGTTTGGCGACTGAGATAATCCGCTTTCCAATTGTCTACACCTGGGATATGAACCGCAGAGATTAGACAGGAGCTGGATTCCGCCCAAACCAAAATTCGAGATACTTCTTTCATAGCCAGAGGACTGTGAGTCCCTCCTTGATGATTGATGTATGCCACAGTTGTGACATTGTCTGTCTGAAAACAAATGAACGATTCTCTCTTCAGAAGAGGCCAAAACTGAAGAGCTCTGAAAATTGCACGGAGTTCCAAAATATTGATCGGTAATCTCACCTCCTGAGATTCCCAAACTCCTTGTGCCGTCAGAGATCCCCACACAGCTCCCCAACCTGTGAGACTTGCATCTGTTGAAATTACAGTCCAGGTCGGAAGAACAAAAGAAGCCCCCTGAATTAAACGATGGTGATCTGTCCACCACGTTAGAGAGTGTCGAACAATCGGTTTTAAAGATATCAATTGATATATCTTCGTGTAATCCCTGCACCATTGGTTCAGCATACAGAGCTGAAGAGGTCGCATGTGAAAACGAGCAAAGGGGATCGCGTCCGATGCAGCAGTCATAAGACCTAGAATTTCCATGCATAAGGCTACCGAAGGGAATGATTGAGACTGAAGGTTTCGACAAGCTGTAATCAATTTTAGACGTCTCTTGTCTGTTAAAGACAGAGTCATGGACACTGAATCTATCTGGAAACCCAGAAAGGTTACCCTTGTTTGAGGAATCAAAGAACTTTTTGGTAAATTGATCCTCCAACCATGATCTTGAAGAAACAACACAAGTCGATTCGTATGAGACTCTGCTAAATGTAAAGACTGAGCAAGTACCAAGATATCGTCCAAATAAGGAAATACCACAATACCCTGTTCTCTGATTACAGACAGAAGGGCACCGAGAATATTTGTGAAAATTCTTGGAGCTGTAGCAAGGCCAAACGGTAGAGCCACAAATTGGTAATGCTTGTCTAGAAAAGAGAATCTCAGGAACTGATAATGATCTGGATGAATCGGAATATGCAGATATGCATCCTGTAAATCTATTGTGGACATATAATTCCCTTGCTGAACAAAAGGCAATATAGTCCTTACAGTTACCATCTTGAACGTTGGTATCCTTACATAACGATTCAATAATTTTAGATCCAGAACTGGTCTGAAGGAATTCTCCTTCTTTGGTACAATGAAGAGATTTGAATAAAACCCCATCCCCTGTTCCGGAACTGGAACTGGCATAATTACTCCAGCCAACTCTAGATCTGAAACACAATTCAGAAATGCTTGAGCTTTCACTGGATTTACTGGGACACGGGAAAGAAAAAATCTCTTTGCAGGAGGTCTCATCTTGAAACCAATTCTGTACCCTTCTGAAACAATGTTCTGAATCCAAAGATTGTGAACAGAATTGATCCAAATTTCTTTGAAAAAACGTAACCTGCCCCCTACCAGCTGAACTGGAATGAGGGCCGTACCTTCATGTGAACTTAGAAGCAGGCTTTGCCTTTCTAGCAGGCTTGGATTTATTCCAGACTGGAGATGGTTTCCAAACTGAAACTGCTCCTGAGGACGAAGGATCAGGCTTTTGTTCTTTGTTGAAACGAAAGGAACGAAAACGATTGTTAGCCCTGTTTTTACCTTTAGATTTTTTATCCTGTGGTAAAAAAGTTCCTTACCCACCAGTAACAGTTGAAATAATAGAATCCAACTGAGAACCAAATAATTTGTTTCCCTGGAAAGAAATGGAAAGTAGAGTTGATTTAGAAGCCATATCAGCATTCCAAGTCTTAAGCCATAAAGCTCTTCTGGCTAAGATAGCCAGAGACATAAACCTAACATCAACTCTAATAATATCAAAAATGGCATCACAGATAAAATTATTAGCATGCTGGAGAAGAATAATAATATCATGAGAATCACAATTTGTTACTTGTTGCGCTAGAGTTTCCAACCAAAAAGTTGAAGCTGCAGCAACATCAGCCAATGATATAGCAGGTCTAAGAAGATTACCTGAACACAGATAAGCTTTTCTTAGAAAAGATTCAATTTTTCTATCTAAAGGATCCTTAAACGAGGTACCATCTGACGTAGGAATGGTCGTACGTTTAGCAAGGGTAGAAATAGCCCCATCAACTTTAGGGATTTTGTCCCAAAATTCTAACCTGTCAGGCGGAACAGGATATAATTGCTTAAAACGTTTAGAAGGAGTAAATGAATTACCCAATTTATCCCATTCTTTGGAAATTACTGCAGAAATAGCATTAGGAACAGGAAAAACTTCTGGAATAACCGCAGGAGCTTTAAAAACCTTATCCAAACGTATAGAATTAGTATCAAGAGGACTAGAATCCTCTATTTCTAAAGCAATTAGTACTTCTTTAAGTAAAGAGCGAATAAATTCCATCTTAAATAAATATGAAGATTTATCAGCATCAATCTCTGAGATAGAATCCTCTGAACCAGAAGAGTCCAAAGAATCAGAATGATGGTGTTCATTTAAAAATTCATCTGTAGAGAGAGAAGATTTAAAAGACTTTTTACGTTTACTAGAAGGAGAAATAACAGACAAAGCCTTCTTTATGGATTCAGAAACAAAATCTCTTATGTTATCAGGAACATTCTGCACCTTAGATGTTGAGGGAACTGCAACAGGCAATGGTACATTACTAAAGGAAATATTATCTGCTTTAACAAGTTTGTCATGACAATTATTACAAACAACAGCTGGAGGAATAGCTACCAAAAGTTTACAGCAGATACACTTAGCTTTGGTAGATCCAGCAGGCAGTGATTTTCCCGTAGTATCTTCTGGCTCAGATGCAACGTGAGACATCTTGCAATATGTAAGAGAAAAAACAACATATAAAGCAAAATAGATCAAATTCCTTATAAGACAGTTTCAGGAATGGGAAAGAATGCCAAATATCAAGCTTCTAGTAACCAGAAGCAAATGAAAAATGAGACTGAAATAATGTGGAGACAAAAGCGACGCCCATATTTTTTAGCGCCAAATAAGACGCCCACATTATTTGGCGCCTAAATGCTTTTGGCGCCAAAAAATGACGCCACATCCGGAACGCCGACATTTTTGGCGCAAAATAACGTCAAAAAATGACGCAACTTCCGGCGACACGTATGACGCCGGAAACGGAAAAGAATTTTTGCGCCAAAAAAGTCCGCGCCAAGAATGACGCAATAAAATGAAGCATTTTCAGCCCCCGCGAGCCTAACAGCCCACAGGGAAAAAAGTCAAATTTTTGAGGTAAGAAAAATATGATAATTCAATGCATAATCCCAAATATGAAACTGACTGTCTGAAAATAAGGAAAGTTGAACATTCTGAGTCAAGGCAAATAAATGTTTGAATACATATATTTAGAACTTTATAAATAAAGTGCCCAACCATAGCTTAGAGTGTCACAGAAAATAAGACTTACTTACCCCAGGACACTCATCTACATGTTTGTAGAAAGCCAAACCAGTACTGAAACGAGAATCAGTAGAGGTAATGGTAAATATAAGAGTATATCGTCGATCTGAAAAGGGAGGTAAGAGATGAATCTCTACGACCGATAACAGAGAACCTTATGAAATAGACCCCGTAGAAGGAGATCACTGCATTCAATAGGCAATACTCTCTTCACATCCCTCTGACATTCACTGCACGCTGAGAGGAAAACCGGGCTCCAACTTGCTGCGGAGCGCATATCAACGTAGAATCTAGCACAAACTTACTTCACCACCTCCCTTGGAGGCAAAGTTTGTAAAACTGATTTGTGGGTGTGGTGAGGGGTGTATTTATAGGCATTTTAAGGTTTGGGAAACTTTGCCCCTCCTGGTAGGAATGTATATCCCATACGTCACTAGCTCATGGACTCTTGTTAATTACATGAAAGAAAACCTTTTGTAAACCCCATTTCCCTTGCCTATGTTAAAGGGACTTTGTCTAGTAAATTGTTTTTTTTTTGTTTTTTGTTTTTTTTAGATTTTTGATTCACTTTTTCTAATAAAGCATTCATTTATTTTATGTTCTGCTGCTTGTTTGCAAATTGTATTGTGACTGGGCCTTTGGTGCAATCTTGCAGCGTGCACCTTTACACATTGGTGCTGAATTATTTGGACATTGCACATTAGATTTGTCTTTGTATAAATGTTTTGTAGATGATACATTTATACAGCCCATCTGGGAGTGTTTTTGTAAAAATATATAGTTTTGCTTATTTAAATAACATTGTGCTGATTTTCAGATTCCTAACCAAGCCCCAAAGTTTTAGCTGCATACTGATGTATACAGAATTCAGACTGCTTCTGTTTGTATAATGGGTCTTTTCATATGCAGGGAATGGGGATTTTACAGCCCCTTTCAGTGTGTGTCCCAGCCTAAGCTCATCAACAGTGCTAAACTGTGAGATTCTAAGTAAGTTTTTAAAAGCCCTTGTGGAATGAGCCATAATTCTCTCAGCAGTCTGCTGACCAACAGTCTCATAAGCAAAACGAATAATACTTCTCAACCACCTTTACGCTTTGCAGAGAAATAAACAAACAAGGCAGAAGACTGGCGAAAATCCTTAGTCGCCTGAAGATAAAATGTCAGAGCATGCACAACATCAAAGTTGTGCAGCAAACGCTTCTTATGAGAAGAAGGATTACTACATAGAGAAGGAAGAACAATTTCCTGATTTAATATTTCTATATGAAACTACTTTAGGAAGAATACCCAACTTAGTACGAAGAACTGCTTTATCAGCATGAAAAATAAGATAAGGCAAATCACACTGTAAAGCTAAGAGTTCCGAAACTCTCCCAGCAGAAGAAATAGCGATAAGAAACAAAACCTTCCAAGATAACAATTTATTATCTATGGCATGCATAGGCTCAAACGGAGGCTGCTGCAAAACTTTAAGAACAAGGTTAAGGCTCCAAGGAGGAGCAACAGACTTGAACACAGGCCTGATTCTGACCAGGAAAGAAAAAAAGTTCTGGCAGCACATAGTAGAGATAAAATACTTCACTTTTATTGAGCAATATTTCAGGCACACAGGTACATCATAGACTAGACGTTCAGTCTATGATGTACCTGTGTGCCTGAAATATTGCTCAATAAAAGTGAAGTATTTTATCACTACTATGTGCTGCCAGAACTTTTTTTCTTTTTTGGATACTATTGGCAAGTAATCCGTTGCCTTACGGGCATTGCACCCGATCAGCGCAAGCTTGAGTGTGCGAAAGCTG
Source organism: Bombina bombina (assembly GCF_027579735.1). Classification (NCBI taxonomy): domain Eukaryota; kingdom Metazoa; phylum Chordata; class Amphibia; order Anura; family Bombinatoridae; genus Bombina; species Bombina bombina. The sequence continues at coordinate 123,246,626 of NC_069503.1, forward strand.
GATACGGAAGCGTCAGTGACGTCATCCATAGGAGTCTGCATCCGGAGTACGGCGTGTGAGCTAGAAGCGGCCTCTCCTGTTACCTGAACTGATTCTGACCAGGGCCTGACAAAAAGATTGAACATCTGGCAAATCCACCAGACGCTTGTGTAACAAAATAGATAATGCAGAAATCTAACCCTTCAGAGAACTGACTGACCATCCCTTCTCCAGACCTTACTGGAGAAAACACAAAATCCTAGGAATCCTGACCCTACCCCAAGAGTAGCCCTTGGATTCTCACCAGTAAAGGTATTTACACCATACCTTATGGTAAATTCTTCTAGTAACAGGCTTGCACACCTGAATCATGGTCCCAGTTACCGACTCACAAAAACCACGCTTAGACAGAATTAAGCAGTCAATCTCCAAGCAGTCAACTTCAGAGAAACGAGATTTGGATGAAGTAATGGACCCTGAATTAGAAGGTCCTTCCTCAGAGGCAGCCTCCAAGGTGGAAGAGATGACAGCTTCACTAGATCTGCGTACCAGATCCTGCGAGGCCACGCAGGAGCTATTAGAATTACCAATGCCCTCTCCTGTTTGATACGAGCAATGACTCGTGGAAGAAGAGCAAACAGAGGAAACAGATATGCCAGACTGAAATCCCAAGGAACCGCCAGAGCATCTATGAGGGCGGCCTGTGGATCTCTTGATCTTGAACCATACCTTGGAAGCTTTGCGTTCTGCTGAGACGCCATCAGATCAAGCTCCGGTATCCCCCATTTGAGGGTTAACCTGGAGAACATCTCCGGATGGAGAGCCCACTCCCCCGGATGAAAAGTCTGTCTGCTCAGGAAGTCTGTTTCCCTGTTGTCCACACCTGGAATGGGGATGGCAGAGAGAGAGCAATTGTGAGCTTCCGCCTACTTAACAATCCAAACCACCTCCTTCATGGCTAAGGAACTCAGAGTTCCTCCCTGGTGTTTGATGTAAGCCATTGAGGTAATATTGTCCGACTGGAACCTGATAAATCGGGCTAAGGACAACTGAGGCCAAGCCATCAGAGCATTGTAAATCGCTCTCAACTCCAATATATTTATGCGGAGAGCAGACTCCTGAGTCCATAGTCCCTGTGCCTTTAACGAGTCCCAGACTGCTCCCCAACCCAGCAGGCTGGCATCCATGGTTACAATCACCCAGGAAGGTCTCCGGAAACAGGTGCTCCGAGACAGATGGTCCTGAGAGAGCCACCACGGGAGAGAGTCTCTTGACGATAGATCTAGATCTATCCTTTGAGAAAGATCCGAATGGTCCCGTTACACTGCCTGAGCATGCATAACTGCAGAGCTCTCAAATGGAAATGAGCAAAGGGAATGATGTCCATAGAAGCGACCATCAGACCAATTACCTCTATACATTGAGCCACTGATGGCCGAACAGTAAACTGCAGAGAGAGGCAAGAGGAGAGAATTTTGGATCTTCTGACCTCCGTCAAAAAAAAGGAACTTTTGTCCAGATTCACTTTCCATCCGTGGAAACGTAGAAAAGACAACAAGGTCTCTGTATGAGAGTTTGCTTGTTGAAAAGATGGCGCCTGAACCAATATGTTGTCCAGGTATGGCGCCACTGCAATTCTCCAGGACCTTATCACTGCCAAGTGAGCCTTCAGATCCTTTGTGAAAATTCTGGGAGCTGTGTCAAGGCCAAATGGAAGAGCCACAAACTGAAAATGTTTGTCTAGAAACCAGAATCTCAGGAACCTGTGATGATCCCTGTGAATGGGAACATGAAGATGCGCATCCTTCAGGTCTATGGTTGTCATGAACTGTGACCCTCTTGTACCAAGGCAAGAATGGACCAAATGGTTTCAATTTTGAAGGATGGCACCCTGAGAAACTTGTTGAGACACTTTAGGTCTAGAATAGGACGAAAAGTTCCTTCTTTTTTTGGAACAGATTTGATTAGAATCCCAGGCCATGCTCCCTTACAGGAACTGGAACTATCACCCCCAGGTAAGAAAGATCCCGAACGCAATTAAAGAATGCTTCTGTTTTTATCTGATCTGCAGATAATCTTGAGAGGTGAAACCTACCCCTGGGAGGAAAGGTTTTGAATTATATTTTGTAACCCTGAGATACTATGTCCACAGCCCATGGATCTGGGACATCTCGTATCCAAGCTTGAGAAAACAGAGAAAGTCTGCCCCACACTTGATCCGACACTGGATCGGGGGCAACCCCTTTATGCTGCTTTAGACTCAGCTGCAGGGCTTCTTTGATTGCTTCCCCTTATTCTAAGACTGATTGGGCTTCCAAGAGGGTTTGGACTGTACCTGTTTAGAAGAGACAGAGAAAGGCTTTCCTTTAAAGTTACAAAAGGAACGATAATTACTCTGACGTCCTTTAGGTCTATTCTTCCTGTCTTGTGGAAGAAAAGACCCTTTTCCACCCGTAATATTAGAAATTATTTCTGCCAGACCGGGTCCAAACAAGGTCTTACCCTTGTAAGGAAGCGCCAGAAGCTTGGACTTGGAAGAAACATCAGCTAACCAAGATTTTAGCCACAATGCACTGCGGGCTAGCACAGCAAAGCCAAATATCTTAGCTCCCAGTTTAATAACTTGCATGGTAGGATCAGAAATAAAAGAATTGGCTAGTTTAAGAGCCTTAATCCTGTCTTGGATCTCCTCCAAAGGAGTCTCAACCTGAAGAGAATCAGACAAGGTGTCAAACCAATAGGATGCCACACTCGACACAGTGGCAATACAAACTGCAGGTTGCCCTTGAAGACCCTGATGAACATACATCTTCTTCAAATAAGCCTCCATATTTATATCCATTGGATCCTTAAAAGAGCAACTATCCTGTATAGGGATCGTAGTCCTCTTAGCCAGAGTAGAAATAGCCCCTTTTACTTTAGGCACTGTGCGCCAAGAATCTTTAATGGAGTCCGCAACAGGAAACTTCTTTTTAAAAACATGAGAAGGGGAAAAAGGTATCCCAGGCTTCTCCCATTCCTGTGCATTAATCTCCGTCACATGGTCAGGAACAGGAAACACTTCCACAGAGGAAAGAACATCAAAGTATCTATTAAGCTTACTTGATTTCTTAGGATTGACAACGACGGGTATGTTGGAGTCGTCCAAAATAGCTAAAACCTCATTTAACAATGCACAAAGGTGTTCAAGCTTAAATCTGAAGGATACTACTTCAGCATCAGATGAAGGAATTATACTGTCCGAATCTGAGATTTCACCCTCAGATGCTACCGACGTATCCTCCTCATAAGACTCATGAGGAAGGGCAACCTGAGTAGCAGTAGGTGGAACAGGAACCTTACTATCTGAGTCTCTCTTATTTTCCTATTGCGTTTTCCCTTTAACATAGGAAAAGCAGATAATGCCGCAGATACCGCAGAAGATACATGAGCAGCAAAATCTGCAGGCAAATAAACTACTCCAGGGGGCTGAGAGGAACTGCAGGGCACTGTATGCGACGCCATAGAGGCTTAGGACGTTTGAGGAGAAAACTGTGGCATTGCCTGAACAGAAACATCCTGAGAAACATTAGGCTCAGAGGGCAATCATTTATCTTTACATTCTAAGGTTCTGGCTAAACACGAGGCACAAAATTGCATAGGTGCAACAATATGGGACTCTAGGCATAATAAACAATGGTTTAAAATAATAAGGCCATCCATGTCCAAAGCTGAATATATCCCACAAAAAGAAAATTTCTTTTTAAAAAATCCAAGGAAATTTAGTGTAAAAAAAAAAAAAGTTTATAAAATAATAACCTTTACACCCCAGATTTCTGAGGTGCCCTACTGTACATAAGGAAACATAATAATTGGTGACTCAAGCGGAATCTTGCACACTAAGACTAGCTCACACGATGCACAAACGAAGCCGACCCGGCAATACTGAGGAGAAAAAGACACCGCTCTCTCTTCGCCTTGAAGTGGCGGGTTACATGACTGGCAACCAGGAACTGAGCATCAAACTGAATGCGTTCTGTTGCCGGAAATCCTCAGCAAAGCCCTCATAACGGCGCAACACACAGCCGTATAGTAGCAAAAGTCACTTGCGATCCCCAGAGACTAAACATCCCCCATTACATGCCAGCCTGATAAATACTGTGCCTGTCAAAAACACACAGCCCAAAAAGAACATTGTAGCCCAAAATCGTTTCTCTAAAAATTAACATATGAATGCCTGCATCTGCCCTCATAAATCCTATGTCATAAAGGATTTACCGGTCCCAATATCAATCTGCATTATTAGTTAACTTATACGAGGTATCCGCCACAGAGCCGGTCTTTTAAAGTTAACACATGAAGTGCAGTCTCCATACCTAGAAGACAAAAAGCACTTACGTGCAGTCTGGCCATCTGGCAGGAGGACAACATACAAGGTGTGAAAGGACACATACTCCTCACAGAGGCCTGTAAAAAAAAAATTAAAGAACAGAGTAAACTTACTCTGGCTTTCTATACTAGGGCAGCAAAATGTTAGGAACTTGTAAGGTGGGCCTTGCTGTGTTTTTCTAACTGTTTTAAAGCCACCACTACTCTACTGAAGAGATTGACGTGGACTACAGCTATACCCAAAAACTTGCTTGTAGCAAAAGAAATACAATTTTCTTCAGACACCAAAACTTTGCCTCTGTTAATGGAGGAGGTGAACAGAATGTCTGGGGATTGTAGGTAGGGGAGTGACACTTAACAGCTTTGCTGTGGTGCTCTTTGCCTCCTCCTGCTGGCCATGAGTGATATTCCCACTAGTAATTGATGACGTTGTGGACTCACCATATCTTAGGAAAGAAAAATAAAAAACAAAATTATCCAAAATAATAAAAATTACACCTAATCTAATAGCCCTAACAAAAAAGCCCCCCCAAAAGAAAAACACCCCCTAACCTAACAATAAGATACCAATAGCCCTTAAAAGGGCTTTTTGTAGGGCATTGCCCTAAGTTAAACAGCACTTTTACATTAAAAAATTACAAAGTCCCCCCTAAAAGTAAAAAAACCCACCCAACCAACCCCCCAAAATAAAAAACCTAAGCCTGAAAAAAATTAAACTACCCATTGCTCCTAAAGGGGCATTTGTATGGGCATTGCCCTTAAAAGGGCATTCAGCTCTTTTACTGCCCATCCCTAATCTAAAAAAAAAAAACTAATACTAAACCCAGGAAATCTACTCACGGTTCCTGAAGTCCGGATACCCATCTTCATCCCGGTGTCGTGGTGCTGTGGAGGCATGGAGCAACCAATAGGATTTCAGTAGCTCTCATCCTATTGGCTGATTTGAAAATGCCAATAGGAATGCAAGGTACCCCATATTTAAAAGGTTCCGTGCCTCCACAGCTTCGCGACACTGGGATGAAGATAGAAGAAAGATGGTCCTGCAATAGAGGAAGATGTTGCCGCCTGGATGAAGATGGATGTTCAGACTTCAGGAACCATGAGTAGATTTCCTGGGGTTAGTGTTAGGTTTTTTTTGGGGGGGGTGTTTTTTTTTTAGGGATGGGCAGTAAAAGAGCCGAATGCCCTTCTAAGGGCAATGCCCATACAAATGCCCCTTTAGGGGCAATAGGAAGATTAGGATTTTTTTTAGACTTAGGTTTTTTTTTTGTTTTTTTTTAACTTTTAGGGGGACTTTGTAATTTTTTTAATGTTAAAGAGCTGTTTAAATTAGGGCAATGCCCTACAAAAGGCCCTTTTAAGGGCTATTGGTAGTTTGTTAGGTTGTGTTTTAATTTTGTGGAGCTTTTTTGTTTTTATAGGGCTATTCGATTAGGTGTAATTTTTTTTTTTTTTTTTTAAATCATATTTTTATTGAAAGGAAACAAGTACACTTGCCATAACAGAAGAAAAGCAAAAAAAAAAAAAACAGGTACATTCTCATATACTTTATACAATTCTAAATCCGTATCTAGAGATATTATTCTTGTGCTTGTTATCCTTTAGTTTTTTAGAAACGTTTGCCTTGTCTCTATTGAGAGGAAAGGCACTTACATTCATACTAATGGAAGAAAAAGAAAGAAAAATGGAACGAAAAGAGGGGAAGAGAGAGAAAAAAAATTAGGTGTAATTTTTAATATTTTGGATAATTTTATTTTTTGTAATCTTAGTGTTTTTTATTTTTCATAATTTTAGCGTTTTTATTTTTTGTAATGCTAGATTCTTTTAATCTTTTCGTAGTATTTGGTTTATTTAAATTTGTCATTTAGGTTTTTTATTTTTTGTAGTGTTAGTTTTTTTTTTAATCATGTTATTTAGGATTTTTATTTTATTAGAATAGTAAGGTTAATTTATAGTTTAATCTTAGTTTTTTTTTATTTCACAGGTAAGTTTTTATTTATTTTAAGATAGTTATATATATAGTAACTTTTAATTTAAAATTAGGGGGGTGTTAGGTTTAGGTTAATAGTTTAGTGTTTTATGATACAGGGGACCAGCAGTTTAGGGGTTAATAGGTTTAGTTTATTAGTTAAGATGTGGAGGGCTGGCGGTTTAGGGGTTAATATGTTTATTAAAGTAGTAGCGATGTGGGCGGCGGATTAGGGGTTAATCACTTTATTTAGTGTCGGGGAGCAGCGGATTAGGGGTATTTAGACTAGGGGGTTTATTTTAGGGTGTTTGGTTTAAACGTAACTTTCTTTTCCCCATAGCATTAATGGGGTTGCGTTATGGCGATTTGCAGAGCACGTAAACTCAGTCCTTGGTTTTTGTGCGGTATGGAGCTTAACGCACCATACCGCACAGCACAAGGTTTTTCAGTAACTCGTAATAGCAGTGCTATGGAAAGTGCGATACCGCTAATTTTTGTGTTCTTTACACACCCGGTATAGCGCAATTCAAGAATTTGAATTGCACACTGCAGACTCCACAAACCTAATCCTGCTACATATCAGTTCTGTATGGTCTCAGCAGAAGTGATCAGATACTGCAAAAATGCAAGTTTTTCCAACAGAATGACAGTGGTTAGCATGGAAATTGAACGCTTAGGGTTTTCACTCATGGAAATCCATCGCCCGACACCGCTGGCACCTACATAAAGTTATTAACCCCTATCCCGCCGCTCCCAGAGCCCACCGCAACTAAATAAATGTATTAACCCCTAAACCCCTGGCCTCCCACATCACTAGCACTTACTAAACATATTAACCCCTAAACCGCAAGCCCCCCACATCGCCATAAACTAAATTAAACTATTAACCCCTAAACATAACAACCCGCTAACCTTATATTAAATATTAACTCATCCCTATCTTATAATAAATTTTAACTTACCTTTAGATTTAAATTAAACTATATTAAACTATTAATTAATCTACCCTAACTATTATACTACAATTAAATTAAACTACAAATTAAATTAACTATATTATATATTTAAACACCTAACCCTACTCAAATAATTTACATCTACAATAAAAAATTACAAAGTTACAAAAAACTAACAACTAAGTTACAAAAAATAACAAACACTAAGTTACAAAAAAAATAAACACTAAGTTACACAAAATAAAAAAGAAATTGTCAAATATGTAAACTAATTACACCTAATCTAAGAGCCCTATGAAAATAAAAAAGCCCCCCCCAAATAAAAAACCCTAACCTACAATAAACTACAAATAGCCCTTAAAAGGGCCTTTTGTGGGGCATTGTTCCAAAGAAATCAGCTCTTTTACCTGTAAATAAAAAATACAAATACCCGCCCAACAGTAAAACCCACCACCCACACAACCAACCCCCCCAAATAAAAACCTAACTAAAAAAACATAAGCTCCCCATTGCCCTGAACCCTAATCTAAAACTAAAACCCACCCAATAAACCCTTAAAAAAAACCTAACACTAACCCTTGAAGATCCACTTACAGTTTTGAAGATCCGACATCCATCCTCAAAGAAGCCGGGAGAAGTCCTCATCGAAGCCGGCAGAAGTCTTCATCCAAGCCCACAGAAGTCTTCACCCAGACGGCATCTTCTATCTTTATCCATCCGGCGCGGCTCCATTTTCAAGACATCCGACGCGGAGTCCCTTAGAATTCTATCAGCCAATCGGAATTAAGGTTGAAAAAATCCTATTGGCTGTTGCAATCAGCCAATAGGATTGCGCTTTCATCCTATTGGCTGATCCATTCAGCCAATAGAATGCAAGCTCAATCCTATTGGCTGATTGGATCAGCCAATAGGATGAAAGCTCAATCCTATTGGCTGATTGCAACAGCCAATAGGATTTTTTCAACCTTAATTCCGATTGGCTGATAGAATTCTAAGGGACTCAGCCAATCGGAATCTAAGGTACGCCATCTTGGAGGACATCATTTAAAGGAACATTCATTGTTCAAGAAGACGTTGAATGAAGAGGATGCTCCGCGTCGGATGTCTTGAAGATGGAGCTGCTCCGCACCGGATGGATGAAGATAGAAGATGCCGTCTGGGTGAAGACTTCTGCGGGCTTGGATGAAGACTTCGGCCGCTTGGATGAAGACTTCTGCTGGCTTCGATGAGGACTTCTCCCGGCTTCTTTGAGGATGGATGTCGGATCTTCAAAACTGTAAGTGGATCTTCAGGGGTTAGTGTTAGGTTTTTTAAGGGTTTATTGGGTGGGTTTTAGTTTTAGATTAGGGTTTGGGCAGCAATAGAGCTAAATGCCTTTTTAAGGGCAATGCCCATCCAAATGCCCTTTTCAGAGCAATGGGGACCTTAGGTTTTTTTAGTTAGGTTTTTATTTGGGGGGGTTGGCTGTGTGAGTGGTGGGTTTTACTGTTGGGGGGGTATTTGTATTTTTTATTTACAGGTAAAAGAGACGATTTCTTTGGGGCAATGCCCCACAAAAGGCCCTTTTAAGGGCTATTTGTAGTTTATTGTAGGTTAGGGGGGGTTTATTTTGCGGGGCTTTTTTATTTTCATAGGGCTCTTAGATTAGGTGTAATTAGTTTAAATATTTGATACTTTCTGTTTTATTTTGTGTAACTTAGTGTTTATTTTTTTTTTGCAACTTAGTGTTTGTTATTTTTTGTAACTTAGTTGTTAGTTTTTTGTAACTTTGTAATTTTTTATTGTAGAATTTAAATTATTTGAGTAGGGTTAGGTGTTTAAATATATAATATAGTTAATTTAATTTGTAGTTTAATGTAATTTTAGAATAATAGGATAGTTTAATTATTAGTTTAATATAGTTTAATGTAATTTTAGTATAACAGTTAGGGTAGGTTAATTAATAGTTTAATATAGTTTAAATCTAAAGGTAAGTTTAAATTTATTATAAGATAGGGATGAGTTAATATAAAGTTAGCGGGTTGTTAAGTTTAGGTGTTAATAGTTTAATTTAGTTTATGGCGATGTGGGGGGCTGGCGGTTTAGGGGTTAATATGTTTAGTAAGTGCTAGTGATGTGGGAGGCCAGGGGTTTAGGGGTTAATACATTTAGTTAGTTGCGGTGGGCTCCAGGAGTGGCGGGATAGGGGTTAATAACATTATGTAGGTGGCGGCGGCAGATTAGGGGTTAATAACATAATCTAGATGGCGGCGGTGTAGGGGGCGGCAGATTAGGGGTTAATAACATAATGTAGGTGGCGGCGGGGTCCGGGAGCGGCGGGATAGGGGTTAAACATTTTAGCATAGTAGCAGTATTTAGTGACCGTATACAAATAAAGCTGTGAAAAAGCTGAAGAGCAGCGAGATCGATGACTGCTAGTTAACAATAGTCCGCTGCTCATCGCCCCGTACTTGGTGCGCGGCTTTTTGACGGCTTTTTATATAAATATGGAGAGCGTATTCAGGTCCACGGCCGCAATGTTAGGCGATGTCAGGCGAGTGTATTGATGCCGTCGAATGCAGCACAGTTGACGGCTTGATAAGTAGGCCTCACTGTGTTTAAGAAATTTTTCTTTTATATTGTAGATGTGTTCGTTAGCCGCATGAAACGAAAAATTAGGTTTAGGGCTAACAAACACATCTACAATATAAAAGAAACACAATTCCTTAAACACAGTGTCTTAAAACATTTCCTGGACCATCATGGAAATAATCTGCAATTGGTATAGCATATTGAGTCAGGGTTATCTCTCGCCACTGATTGTGTCTAAACAGATAAAGGGGTCACAAATAGACTACCTCCATGCAGTGAGCTACTGATGGAAATACTGTATGGAAGTACGATTCCAGGACAGACACCTTCTGAAGTTTATTCTGCATGATTCCACCAGCAATACACACATTAGCTGGATATGGGCATTGCTAAAAGACCACAAATAAGAAGCCTGCACTAAAATATCAATCTGATAATCAGAATTCAGGGAATCTTAATTGTTCCTTAACGTCAACAATGCTCCTAGTTTATCCTATCAAATAAAGTAAGGAGCTGCATTCAAACCAGACAGAAAGACGACAACTAACAGTGAACGTCTAAGAATGCCAATCAAAGTAATCAAAGGTAATCCTTGTGTTTAAGGTTGTGCAGGTCCTTATGCAAATTGCTTCCAATTTGAGACCAAGTAACCTTATCATTTTGTCTAAAATAGACTAAAACACCCTTTTTTCTTTGGCATAAAGATCTTAGTTCAGCCCTGAGACAAATACCATATTCTTCAGTAACCCTTGGATTCACACCAACAAAGATATTTGCGCCAAGTCTTATGATAGATTTTCCTGGTGACAGGCTTTCTAGCCTGAATCAGGGTATCAATGACCGACTCAGAGAAACCACGCCTTGATAGAATCAGGCGTTCAATCTCCAAGCAGTCAGACGCAGAGAAATTAGATTTGGATGCTTGAATGGACCTTGGATTAGAAGGTCCTGCCTCATTGGCAGAGTCCACGGTGGAACAGATGACATGTCTACCAGGTCTGCATAATAAAGTCCTGCATGGCCACGCAGGCGCTATCAGAATCACCGAAGCTCTCTCCTGCTTGATTCTGGCAACCAGACGTGGGAGGAGAGGAAACGGTGGAAATACATAAGCCAGATTGAAGGACCAGGGCACTGCTAGAGCATCTATCAGTACCGCCTGAGGATCCCAGGACCTGGACCCTAAAAAGGAAGTTTGGCATTCTGTCGGGACGCCATCAAATCCAATTCTGGTGTGCCCCATAGCTGAGTCAGCTGGGCAAATACCTCCGGATGGAGCTCCCACTCCCCCGGATGAAAAGTCTGACGACTTAGGAAATCCGCCTCCCAGTTCTCTACCCCTGTGATATGGATTGCTGAGAGATGGCAAGAGTGATCCTCCACCCATCGGATTATTTTGGTTACCTCCATCATCGCTAGAGAACTCTGTGTTCCTCGTTGATGATTGATATAGGCTACAGTTGTGATGTTGAATATCACTCTCAGTTCTAGAATGTTTATCGGGAGGAGAGTTTCCTCCCAAGACCATAAGCCCTGTGGTTTCAGGGATTTCCAGACTGCACCCCAGCCTAGCAGGCTGGCATCTGTCGTTACTATGAGCCACTCTGGCCTGCGGAAACACATTCCCTGAGACAGGTGGTCCTGAGACAACCACCAGAGAAGGGAATCTCTGGTCTCTTGGTCCAGATGCAGTTGAGGAGATAAATCATTTTATTTTTTTTTTGTCACCACACTCACTTTACCCTTCCTAGCAGTTAAGCAGGCAAAGAGAATGACTGGGGGGCGGAGCTAAGGGAGGAGCTATATAGACAGCTCTGCTGTGGGTGCTCTCTTTGCCACTTCCTGTAGGGAAGGAGAATATCCCACAAGTATGGATGAATCTGTGGACTCAATACATCTTACAAGAGAAACCTGTTCAGAAAAGCAGAGGCTGCATTTACTAAAATATTTACAAAGTGAAAACACTTAGTACATCGCTATTAAGTTATACATGGTTAAAATTCAGTATCTACATCCTAAAACCTATGTGTATAGACATAAACCTCACATATAATAGTTATAACAGAGATACTAATAGATATTTTCTCTAGAGGATCCTCATTGCTACACTAGGAACTGGAGAAGTCCCGTATGACTGTGTTTGTTATTTAAACATGCAGAGTAAGATACGTACCTACATATGCATGGATTAAAAAAAATATATACACTAAATAATAGTATAGGACATAAAATGTCTTCAATGTTACATAGACACAAAGGTTTACATATAAACAAATGTGTACTGATGTATATGCAAATAACAAACAAAGGAATCCTCAAACACTCAAAGGTGTGGTGAAGTAACTTAAAGGGACACTGTAACCAAAAGTTTTCTTTCCTGATTCAGATAGAGCATGAAATTTTAAGCAACTTTCTACTTTACTCCTATTATAAAATTTTCTTCATTCTCTTGGTATCTTTATTTGAAATGCAAGAATGTAAGTTTAGATGACGGCCCATTTTTGGTGAACAACCTGAGATGTCCTTGGTGATTGGTGGATACATTCATCCACCAATAAAAAAGTGCTTTCCAGAGTACTGAACCCAAAAAAAGCTTAGATGCCTTCTTTTTCAAATAAAGATAGCAAGAGAACGAAGAAAAATTGATAATAGGAGTAAATTAGAAAGTTGCTTAAAATTGCATGCTCTTTCTGAATTACAAAAGAAAAATTTTGGGTTCAGTGTCCCTTTAATAAATGGATCGTCCTCTACAGCCAATCACATAAATCTGAACAAAAACAAGAAAAGTGCGCTAAAACAGCAACCACCCCCAACAGTCTATTGAAAATATTTACTCGTTAGAGAAGCAGTTAAAAATATAATAAACATATGGCAGATGATATCTCTAAAACATATATGTGTCTAATCCACTGGTGATATTAATAAAAACAGTGAGAGTAACGGTCCACAGTCTTTATCTGCTAACTAGCAGACTTTTTCAAAATAATTTAGACGACAAGAAAGCAGTGACCACTCAACCACATTTGGCTGGACAAGCCTGGTATTATATCCAAGGAAATGTCAGGCACTATCACATCGACCAGCGCTCACCCGATACATCGGGCATCAGGGAAAGGGGACTACTTACTGCACCGTGTGCAGTCCACACTGTACCCAGACATTGTCCTTAGGTGACTTCGGATGTAGCCGATTTGGCGTTCACACTCAGTATGCACTTAAAGAAGTCTCTAAGCGGCTACATCCAAAGTATCTGTTATTATTAAGACCACTAGTCGTATGGACCACTGGTGGTCCACAAGAAGATGTTGGTGGTCCTTGACACCATCAAGCAGAAATTAATCTCCTCTGATGGTGTCACCCCCGACGCTCCACAACTCCCTACAGTGCCTGGCCGGACATCAGTGAAAACTGACGGAAGAGTTAAATTACAATTTTCCTATGCACTTCGCGTAGTATTGCACAACTTGCGTAGCTAGATTGTATTTTTAACTTCTCCCGACTGGCGCACTGCTCAGAGGAAGATGCTTCCATTCTAAAGCCAGCAGAGGTTGGTATAGTCTTGGCTTGAAATAGTGGAATTAAAGTATATAAAAAAAAAAGAAAATCTTAAAAACAAAAATTCTCCCTTATATTTCATTTATTTCTTCTTTTACCTGTCTCTTTGTAGTAGTTTTTCTAATTCCTTCAGATGGACTTACACCACTGTTTGTCTTCTTCCCCTCCATCTTCTTTTTTTATTAAATATTAATTATTTTTCATTTTAATAATTTTCCCGCACACAGCCATTCCACCTGAATTCCAGTAATTGCCATCCAGCAGATCAGCCATATCCCACCAGTATTATAGTAATTGCCAGTAACATCAGTCGGGGTTAGCTCACATCCATATTGAGAGCTTTCTGATATAAATTTAATTTAAGACTCCAATGTCCATGATCATAAAAAAATTCATAACTTGGGAGGTAACATGGTCGTGTGGTCCTTTTAAACATTATTCTTTATTCCCCACTTTCTGCCTCTCTGTTTCCAGCTCAAAAGTTAGCACTCACCCTTCATCTGTCATTTGGAAGTATTCTCTCAGTTTTTTTAGTTAACTCCAAAAACTAATTCTTAAAAATGTGTAAATATGTACATAATGTAAACTTAGCTATGGTTATACTAGTTATGTACAGTATGTATGTGTGTATATGTGTATATATATATATATATATATATATATATATATACCGTATTTATTCGAGTATAACGCGCACTCGTGTATAACGCGCACCCCTAATTTACGATTAAAAAACGGTATAAAATTTTGTTTCACACCAAGCATTGTAATTGACAAAAAACGTTGTTGAACACGTGTGGCCATGATAAAAATCATTTATTGACAACGTAAACTGGTATAAACACAATACCGAAATAAAATTACCGGTAACAATATTTATTTAAAATCCTTCAAAGTCAGATTCATCATCAGATACACTAAAGAGTTGTTCCCATTCTTCTCAAGTTAATTTTTCATCAGTGTCCCAGTTGGCAGGAACATCTGTTTCTCCAGTTTCCTCGCTTTCTTCTGAGTCTGAATTCCACAGCAGGTCGTCTTCTGTGCCGTCCATTTTATTGCTGATGCCTGTCTTCAAAAAACTCTTGATGATCATTTCTTTTGGTATGTCTTCCCATGATGTTTTAACCCAGGATGTCAAGAGAGATAGGCCAGGTTTCTTGAGGTTTCCTTTTGCAGTCAATTCTTTGTCATCGGATTTCATCCAGGTAATCCACTTTTCCCTGACTCTGTCTTTGAAGGGTTTGTTTAAAACAACATCTAGTGGCTGAAGAATAGAGGTTAGTCCACCTGGAATCACAGCTTGAAATGTTTTTAGACTTTTCAGTTTGTCCTTCACAGTGTCTGTCAGGTGTGAGCGGAACTGGTCCCATACAAGCATGGATTTCTTCAGTAGTGCGCCTGGTCTAGTATTCCAAACTTTATTTAACCATAAAATGATGCCCTTTTCATCCATCCATCCTTTAGGATGACAATGGATCACGACACCTGGTGGAAATTTAACTCCTTTTGGAATAGTCTTTCTTTTAAAAATCAACATTGGTTTAAGTTTAAAACCGTCTGCCATACAGGATAACACAACGGTAAAATGAGTTTTCTCATGGCCTGTGGTTCTAATCTGGACTGTGTGCTTCCCTTTGCTGTCAATTGTCCTGTTGCCTGGTAGGTCAAAACACATGGGGGTCTCATCCATATTGCCTATCTGTGAAAGTTCAAAATTAATCTGCTTGCGCTGGTTGATTATAAAGGTATGGAATGAAGCAATCTTCTCTTCTAAATCATTAGGCAGCTTCTGTGCTATCTTTGTTCTCTGGCGTATTGCAAGTCCATGCCTTTTCATAAACTTTTGTGTCCATCCATTAGAGGCTTTGAAGTTTGAATCTTTGCAAAACTTTTGGGCTTGAAGTCTAACGTGGAGTGATGTGACGATGTACCCACTACTTCTTTGGTCAATGATCCATTCATAAAGTTCCTTCTCCATGTCTGGGTACATGGCTTGTCTCCCTCGTTGTGCTTTTTTTGTTTTATTCATATCTTTCAGGACAACTTTCTGTTTTCTCCATTCTCTAACATTCGTCTCTGGTACAGTGAATTCTCAGCTAGCTGCTCGATTTCCGTGAATTTCAGCATGATCAACAACTTTGAGCTTGAATGAAGCGTCATATGCAGAACGTTTTCTCTTGATACCCTGAGTTGCCATTTTTTCTTCGCCCTCGCTTACAGTGAGCGGCTGCAGCCCGGAAAAGGCGCAGTGCAAACTCACAATTCGCCTGCGCCCTTATATATATGATAATACATTATGTGCATGAAGCACAAAGAAGAAACGTGTGTGTGTGTGTATATATATATATATATATATATATATACACACACAGGAATGCACTAGAAAAAGTTATATGTATTTGTTTGCTAAGAAGCATATACAGTCTCTCATATAAGCAAATACCAAAAATTAGTATATGATAATACATTGAGTATATTACTGCAAATGACACTGTACTGCAATTATATAATATAAACCTATCTGCATAAATATTACAGTAAGCGACAGCTCTGCAAAACGCAGAAAATTGGGGCAGAGGGGGAAACATTTTGCGCAATTACAGATTTGCGCTTATAGTTACTTAATTTAGGGATAGCCACCAAACAAACTTGTCACAACCTTACACACACCCTGGTTTTATATTCAGGGGGAAAAAACGTTAGTAGCCCCGAGTGTCATACACAGGACAAAATTCCTTATAGGAAGTAGAAGATTGCGCAGATTTGCACATTAAGAATTGAGGTACACATAGCTTTGTCAAAGTTGAATAATCTGGCACTGGAACAGACAGAGCAGCTAGCCGGTTTCTTAAAGGGCTAAACACCTATTTTCAGAAAGATGCTAAATATGTTTCCACAGAGCTGCCACGACAGAAGTCCCCAATACTGTGCACATAACAGGAAAGCACTTGTAGAAGGTAAAATCTGAACTGACCTTTTATGCTTGTTTGAAGGCAGAGCAGCCAACGCTTCAGATACTACAGCAAAAAAATTTCATGGCAGGAAGCACTACGCCAGCATTATCCAATAGACACGCGTCCACTAACAAACAAGCAGCACACAGCCAAACCAGTAATGAAACATATCAGCAGAGGTTATGGAATAGAAGTATATTGTAGATTCATAAAGGGAGGCAAAACACAACTCCCTGTGACCAGTTATAGAGGGTTTATGAAAAATTTCCCATAAGGTGAGAAAAGAATCATAAACCATACCTTATATAAATCTCTCTGACAAGCACTGCATTCTGAGGGGAAACTAGTCCTCAATATAGACTGAAAACTCCTCTCTCTGAAGATTCAAATGCACATCTTCATTCTTCAACCACCTCCAGCAGAGGCAAAGTAAAGACTGAGGTATGTATGAGGTGGGAGGGGTTTTATAGAGCTCTTGGGGTTTGGGACTCTTTGCCTCCTAGTAGTAGAGAAAAGTAATTCCCAAGAATAAGGGATCATGGACACACCACCTTTATGAAAGAAAACAGAATTTATGCTTACCTGATAAATTACTTTCTCCAACGGTGTGTCCGGTCCACGGCGTCATCCTTACTTGTGGGATATCTCTTCCCCAACAGGAAATGCAAAGCTGGCCATATAGTCCCTCCTAGGCTCCGCCCACCCCAGTCATTCGACCGACGGACAGGAGGAAATATATATAGGAGAAACCATATGGTACCGTGGTGACTGTAGTTAGAGAAAATAATTCATCAGACCTGATTAAAAAAACCAGGGCGGGCCGTGGACCGGACACACCGTTGGAGAAAGTAATTTATCAGGTAAGCATAAATTCTGTTTTCTCCAACATTGATGTGTCCGGTCCACGGCGTCATCCTTACTTGTGGGAACCAATACCAAAGCTTTAGGACACGGATGAAGGGAGGGAGCAAATCAGGTTACCTAAACGGAAGGCACCACAGCTTGCAAAACCTTTCTCCCAAAAATAGCCTCCGAAGAAGCAAAAGTATCAAATTTGTAAAATTTGGCAAAAGTGTGCAGTGAAGACCAAGTCGCTGCCTTACATATCTGGTCAACAGAAGCCTCGTTCTTGAAGGCCCATGTGGAAGCCACGGCCCTAGTGGAGTGAGCTGTGATTCTTTCAGGAGGCTGCCGTCCGGCAGTCTCATAAGCCAATCGGATGATGCTTTTAAGCCAAAAGGAAAGAGAGGTAGAAGTCGCTTTTTGACCTCTCCTTTTACCAGAATAAACAACAAACAAGGAAGAAGTTTGTCTGAAATCTTTTGTAGCCTCTAAATAGAATTTTAGAGCACGGACTACGTCCAAATTGTGTAACAAACGTTCCTTCTTTGAAACTGGATTCGGACATAAAGAAGGTACAACTATCTCCTGGTTAATATTTTTGTTAGAAACAACCTTAGGAAGAAAACCAGGCTTAGTACGCAAAACCACCTTATCTGCATGGAACACCAGATAGGGCGGAGAACACTGCAGAGCAGATAACTCTGAAACTCTTCTAGCAGAAGAAATTGCAACCAAAAACAAAACTTTCCAAGATAGTAACTTAATATCTATGGAATGTAAAGGTTCAAACGGAACCCCTTGAAGAACTGAAAGAACTAGATTTAGACTCTAAGGAGGAGTCAAAGGTCTGTAAACAGGCTTGATCCTAACCAGAGCCTGAACAAATGCTTGAACATCTGGCACAGCTGCCAGTCTTTTGTGTAGTAAGACAGATAAAGCAGAGATCTGTCCCTTTAGAGAACTTGCAGATAATCCTTTCTCCAAACCTTCTTGTAGAAAGGAGAGAATCTTAGGAATTTTTATCTTATTCCATGGGAATCCTTTGGATTCACACCAACAGATATATATTTTCCATATTTTATGGTAAATCTTTCTAGTTACCGGTTTTCTGGCCTGAACCAGAGTATCTATCACAGAATCTGAAAACCCACGCTTCGATAGAATCAAGCGCTCAATCTCCAAGCCGTCAGCTGGAGGGAGACCAGATTTGGATGTTCGAATGGACCCTGAACAAGAAGGTCCTGTCTCAAAGGTAGCTTCCATGGTGGAACCGATGACATATTCACCAGGTCTGCATACCAAGTCCTGCGTGGCCACGCAGGAGCTATCAAGATCACCGAGGCCCTCTCCTGATTGATCCTGGCTACCAGCCTGGGAATGAGAGGAAACGGTGGAAATACATAAGCTAGGTTGAAGGTCCAAGGTGCTACTAGTGCATCTACTAGAGTCGCCTTGGGATCCCTGGATCTGGACCCGTAGCAAGGAACCTTGAAGTTCTGACAAGATGCCATCAGATCCATGTCTGGAATGCCCCATAATTGGGTTATTTGGGCAAAGATCTCCGGGTGGAGTTCCCACTCCCCCGGATGGAATGTCTGACGACTCAGAAAATCCGCCTCCCAGTTTTCCACACCTGGGATGTGGATCGCAGACAGGTGGCAGGAGTGATCCTCCGCCCATTGAATTATTTTGGTCACTTCTTTCATCGCCAGGGAACTCCTCGTTCCCCCCTGATGATTGATATACGCAACGGTCGTCATGTTGTCTGATTGGAACCTTATGAATCTGGCCTTTGCTAGTTGAGGCTAAGCCCTGAGAGCATTGAATATCGCTCTCAGTTCCAGAATGTTTATCGGGAGAAGAGACCATAGACCCTGAGCTTTCAGGGATTCCCAGACCGCGCCCCAGCCCACAAGACTGGCGTCGGTCGTGACAATGACCCACTCTGGTCTGCGGAAGCTCATTCCCTGGGACAGATGGTCCAGGGTCAGCCACCAACGGAGTGAATCTCTGGTCTTCTGATCTACTTGAATCATTGGAGACAAGTCTGTATAATCCCCATTCCACTGTTTGAGCATGCACAGTTGTAATGGTCTTAGATGAATTTGTGCAAAAGGAACTATGTCCATTGCTGCAACCATCAACCCTACTACTTCCATGCACTGCGCTATGGAAGGACGAGGAACAGAATGAAGGGCTTGACAAGAGCTTAGAAGTTTTGATTTTCTGACCTCTGTCAGAAAAATCCTCATTTCTAAGGAATCTATTATTGTTCCCAAGAAGGGAACTCTTGTCGACGGAGACAGAGAACTTTTTTCTATGTTCACCTTCCATCCGTGTGATCTGAGAAAGGCCAGAACAATGTCTGTATGAGCCTTTGCTTTTGACAGGGACGACGCTTGTATTAGAATGTCGTTCAAGTAAGGTACTACTGCAATGCCCCTCGGTCTTAGCACCGCTAGAAGGGACCCTAGCACCTTTGTGAAAATCCTTGGAGCAGTGGCTAACCCGAATGGGAGGGCCACAAACTGGTAATGCTTGTCCAGAAAAGCGAACCTTAGGAACTGATGATGTTCTTTGTGGATAGGAATATGTAGGTACGCATCCTTTAGATCCACGGTAGTCATAAATTGACTTTCCTGGATAGTGGGTAGAATCGTTCGAATGGTTTCCATCTTGAACGATGGTACCCTGAGAAATTTGTTTAGGATCTTCAAATCCAAAATTGGTCTGAAAGTTCCCTCTTTTTTGGGAACTATGAACAGATTGGAATAAAATCCCATTCCTTGTTCCTTTATTGGAACTGGGTGTATCACTCCCATCTTTAACAGGTCTTCTACACAATGTAAGAATGCCTGTCTCTTTATTTGGTTTGAGGATAAGTGAGACATGTGGAACCTTCCCCTTGGGGGTAGTTCCTTGAATTCCAGGAGATAACCTTGAGAAACTATTTCTAGCGCCCAGGGATCCTGAACATCTCTTGCCCAAGCCTGAGCAAAGAGAGAGAGTCTGCCCCCCACTAGATCCGGTCCCGGATCGGGGGCTACTCCTTCATGCTGTTTTGTTAGCAGCGGCAGGCTTCTTGGCCTGCTTACCCTTGTTCCAGCCTTGCATCGGTTTCCAGGCTGGTTTGGGTTGTGAGGCATTACCCTCTTGCTTAGAGGATGCAGAATTAGAGGCCGGTCCGTTCCTGAAATTGCGAAAGGAACGAAAATTAGACTTATTTTTAGCCTTGAAAGACCTATCTTGTGGAAGGGCGTGGCCCTTTCCCCCAGTGATGTCTGAAATAATCTCTTTCAATTCTGGTCCAAATAGAGTTTTACCTTTGAAAGGGATGTTAAGCAATTTTGTCTTGGATGACACATCCGCTGACCAAGACTTTAGCCAAAGCGCTCTGTGCGCCACGATAGCAAACCCTGAATTTTTCGCAGCTAATCTAGCTAATTGCAAAGCGGCATCTAAAATAAAAGAGTTAGCGAATTTAAGTGCGTGAACTCTGTCCATAACCTCCTCATATGGAGTCTCTCTACTGAGCGACTTTTCTAGTTCCTCGAACCAGAACCACGCTGCTGTAGTGACAGGAACAATGCACGAAATGGGTTGTAGAAGGTAACCTTGCTGTACAAAAATCTTTTTAAGCAAACCTTCCAATTTTTTATCCATAGGATCTTTGAAAGCACAACTATCTTCGATAGGAATAGTAGTGCGTTTGTTTAGAGTAGAAACTGCCCCCTCGACCTTAGGGACTGTCTGCCATAAGTCCTTTCTGGGGTCGACCATAGGAAATAATTTCTTAAATATAGGGGGGGGAACAAAAGGTATGCCGGGCTTTTCCCACTCCTTATTTACTATGTCCGCCACCCGCTTGGGTATAGGAAAAGCGTCGGGGTGCACCGGAACCTCTAGGAACTTGTCCATCTTGCATAATTTCTCTGGAATGACCAAGTTGTCACAATCATCCAGAGTAGATAACACCTCCTTAAGCAGTGCGCGGAGATGTTCTAATTTAAATTTAAATGTCACAACATCAGGTTCAGCTTGTTGAGAAATTTTTCCTGAATCTGAAATTTCTCCATCTGACAAAACCTCCCTCATGGCCCCTTCAGATTGGTGTGAGGGTATGACAGAACAATTATCATCAGCGCCCTCCTGCTCTTCAGTGTTTAAAACAGAGCAATCGCGCTTTCTCTGATAAGTAGGCATTTTGGATAAAATATTTGCTATGGAGTTATCCATTACAGCCGTTAATTGTTGCATGGTAATAAGTATTGGCGCACTAGATGTACTAGGGGCCTCCTGCGTGGGCAAAACTGGTGTAGACACAGTAGGAGATGATGTAGTATCATGTTTACTCCCCTCATCTGAGGAATCATCTTGGGCAATTTCATTATCTGTGGCAGTACTGTCCTTACTTTGTTTGGACGATATGGCACAATTATCACATAAATTTAAATGGGGAGACACATTGGCTTTCATACATATAGAACATAGCTTATCTGAAGGTACAGACATGTTAAACAGGCTTAAACTTGTCAACAAAGCACAAAAAACGTTTTAAAACAAAACCGTTACTGTCTCTTTAAATTTTAAACAGAAAACACTTTATTACTGAATATGTGAAAAAGTATGAAGGAATTGTTCAAAAATTACCAAAATTTCACCACAGTGTCTTAAAGCATTAATAGTATTGCACACCAAATTTCAGAGCTTTAACCCTTAAAATAACGGAACCGGAGCCGTTTATAAATTTAACCCCTATACAGTCCCAGCTATAGTCTTTGCTGAGACCCAACCAAGCCCAGAGGGGAATACGATACCAATTGACGCCTTCTAGAAGCTTTTCCAGCAATTTTTAGATCCTCACACATGCATCTGCATGCCCTGCTCTCAAAAAACAACTGCGCAGTAATGGCGCGAAAATGAGGCTCAGTCTACAACTACGAGGGCCCCCTGACTGAAAAAGGTGTCTAACACAGTGCCTGCCGTTTAATAAATGTTCCCCAAGTTTATAAATGCAAATTGTCAGCATAAATATGAATAAAATGCCCAAATAAAGCAATCGATTTAGCCCATAAAAATGTCTACCAGTTTTTTAGCCCATAATAAGCCCTTTATTCTGTTTATTTGACTAAGAAAATGGCTTACCGGTCCCCATGAGGGGAAATGACAGCCTTCCAGCATTACATCGTCTTGTTAGAAATATGGCTAGTCATACCTTAAGCAGAAAAGTCTGCTAACTGCTTCCCCCAACTGAAGTTACTTCATCTCAACAGTCCTATGTGGAAACAGCAATCGATTTTAGTTACTGTCTGCTAAAATCATCTTCCTCTCACAAACAGAAATCTTCATCCTTTTCTGTTTCAGAGTAAATAGTACATACCAGCACTATTTTAAAATAACAAACACTTGATAGAAGAATAAAAACTACATTTAAACACCAAAAAACTCTTAACCATCTCCGTGGAGATGTTGCCTGTGCAACGGCAAAGAGAATGACTGGGGTGGGCGGAGCCTAGGAGGGACTATATGGCCAGCTTTGCTGGGACTCTTTGCCATTTCCTGTTGGGGAAGAGATATCCCACAAGTAAGGATGACGCCGTGGACCGGACACACCAATGTTGGAGAAATATAGTTTAGGACTTTTTAAAAAACTAATTATTTATCTTTTTTTGGGGGGGGGGGGGGGAAAACTTTGTGTTAGTGCTCGAGCAAACGCCATTACACGAGGTTTGTAGCGCACCCCATAGAAGCCCTTTAGGTGATGGATTTAGCATGACTACACTATACAATCTTCAGATGCCTCCCAAGGCTTCGACTCATTCACTCACATTTCACTTTCCACTTGTAATCTTTAAGTAAAAATGGATTTTACTCTAGTGAGGTTGCGCTATCATTTTTACGTTCCACTTAAAAGCTCGGCCTATGTGTTTTTAGATGCTGATAATACAGCTGCGCTTACATGATATTAGGAGCATATTATAAATAATTACAGTAGAGGGATCTGTTTATACAAGTTGGTAATTTGACAAGTTCTTCTGTAAAGAAATTCTCAAACAATTTGAGGTTGATGAAAATCTATCATTAAGGTAATTGATAGTTACAATGTCACAAACAGCTATTTTCAGTGTTTATCAAAAGTACTTTTTCATTTTTGCTTTACAGAAAATGGTCCTATACTTAAAGGGACATAAAACTCAATTTTTTTCTTGCATAATTCAGATAGAACATACAATCTTAAACAACTTTCCAATTTACTTCTATTATCTAGTTTTCTCTATTCTCTTGGTATTCTTGATCGAAGAAGCAACAATGCACTACTGAGAGCTAGCTAAATGCATCTGATGAGCCAATCAGGAACTCCTGACTCTACTTCTAATTTGTTTTGTTCTCATGATATCCTTTGTTGAAAAGGATACTAAAGTAAATTGGTATGTTGTGTTAAAGGGCCATAATACCCAAATGTTTAAACACTTGAAAGTGATGCAGTATAGCTGTAAAAAGCTGACTAGAAAATATCACCTAAACATCTTTATGTAAAAAAGAAAGATAATTTACCTCAAAAGTTTCTCAGTAGCCACATTCCATTGTAAAGGACTTCTAAGCAGCATATCAGTATGTCTGTCCCGGGACAGCGGAAGGAGCGAACTTACTTGCACTCTCATCTTATTTCCCTATTCAGCTTAAGGAAGTTTACAATGAAATCTCATGAAAGTTAAGTCAAATCTCATGAGATCACAGTAAAAGAGTTCATGACCTCAGCACTGTTGATGCTGATTGGCTGTTGTTCATTTCTTTATTTATTTATTTTTTTACCTGTAGCTGGGCTGCAGTTGAGTATAACTTAACTTACTCTGCTGAGCTGAGGAGATTGTGAGGTAAAATATCTTCCTTTTTTACATAGAGATGCTCAGGTGATATTTTCCTGTCAGCTTTTTACAGTTATACTGCATCAGTTTTAAGTGATTTAGCATATGAGTATTATGTCCCTTTAAATCAAATGCTCTATTAAAATCATGATAGAAAAAGGAAATTTATTCTTACCTGATAAATGTATTTATTTTCGGATACGGTGAGTCCACCGCTTTATCATTTACTGTTGGGAATCAATACCCAAGCTATAGGACACAGATGAATAGGGAGGGACAAGACAGGTAGACCGAAACAGAAGGCACCAGCGCTTGAATAACCTTACTCACAAAAGAAAAAATCCTCAAATTTATAAAATTTGGAAAAAGTATAGAAGGAAGATCAAGTTGCCGCCTTGCAAATCTGTTCCACAGAAACTTAATTTTTGAAAGCCCAAGAAGAAGAGACAGCCCTCGAGTAATGAGGCATAAGTCTCTCAGGAGACTGCAACCCCGCAGTCTGAAAGCAAACAAATTAAACTTCTCAACCAGAGAAAGAGAAGTAGCAGTAGCTCTCTGTTACAGAGAAAACAAAACCAGAAAACTAGTAAAAACCCAAGTTGCCAGAAAAAAATAAATGAAAACACGCACAACATCCAGGATGTGCACCTACCTTCCTCAAGATATAAGAATGCGGACACAGAAAAGGAATAACAATTTCCCAAACAATATTTCCACTTTGGAAAAATAACCGCCGTAACCAAAAATAGAAAATGTGAATCACACTGCAAAGCCGAGAGTAGCTAAACTCTCCAAGCTGAAGATATAGCAAAAAAAGGAAAACCTCCAAGATAAAAATGTTAAAATCTATGGAATGCTAAAGCTCAAACTGAGCCTGCTGCAAACCTCAAAACAAGGTTAAAACTCCAAGAGGAACAACAGACTTAAACACAGGCCTGATAATAACCAGAGTCTGACAAAAAGGTTACACGTCTGGCACTGACGTAAAGAATGAAAACGCAGAAATCTGAACTTTCAGCGAACTGACTGACAAAACATCCTCCAGAACAAAGGAAGGACAAAACCCCTAGAAATCCTGACCCTACTTCCAAGAGTCATCCATGGATTCACACCAATCAGGGAATTTACACCGAACCTTATGGTAAAAATTACCAGTAACAGGCCTGCAAGCTTGAATTATGGTCTCAAATGATCGATTCAGAAAAACCACGCTTAGACAGAAAAGAGCATTCAATCTCCAAGCAGAAAGCTTTAGAGAAAACGAACGTTGGACGAAATAACAGACTCTGACTTAGAAGGTCCATCCTCAGGAACAACCACCAAGGTGGAACAAATACATCTCCGCTAGGTCTAAATACCAGATCCTGCGAGACTATGCAGGAACTAAGAAAATACCGATGCTCACTCCCATTTCATACGAGCAATGACTCGTGGAAGGAGAACAATCAGACTTAAATCCCAAGGGTCCGTCAGGGTATTTAGCAGAGCATTCTGCTGATCTCTTGACCTTAAAAAGAACTTGGAAGCCTGGCGTACTGCCATCTCCAACTCCAGCACCCCTCATTTGAGGGTTAATCTAGAAAATACCTCCGGGAGACACGCCCACTCCCCAGGTGAAAAAGACAGCATTTGGATAATGGTGATGTGAACAAGCCACACTCACAAACTAAGGGCAGTCTAGCCCATCTCTCCATTCCACCTGCAGTTCCAGTTGAAGGGAAGGATTGCCATTGGGTATTATTCAGAAGCCCTGCAGGCAGAAAATTCCAACACTGCACGCATCCGGTGGGGATCTTCCACACAGCCAGCTGGTTTGCTGTAGAATACCAGCCTGCTCCTGTTGGCATAATAGAGTGCCGCTACTTTTGTGAGTACCCTTATTCTGCTGCTATCTGGATTTATTTGTCTTTATTGACCTACACATGTGGCGCCTCTGTTTTTGTCTTTGTCTTTGTTTTTGTCTTATCAGGTGAAAAATCTGTTTGCTCAAGAAGACTGTTCCCGGTAGTCACTCCTTGAAATGTAAATAGTGGATAAACAACAAATGTGAGTGTCCGCCCACTGAAAAATCCATGCCAATTATGGCAAAGGAATTCCAGGTTCCTTCCAGGTGGTTAATGTAAACCACTGAGATGAAATAGTTTGAATAGGACCTGAAAGCCATCAGAGCATTGTAGATCACTCTCCACTCCAATATAGTCACGGGGAGAGCAGGCTCCTACTAGCGACCGTGGTCACTATTACACTTTAAGGTCTCCGAAAGCATGTGCCCTGAGATAGATACTCCTTCTGGAGAATGCGGGCAATGATTAAAGGGAATAATCTCAAGTCGATAGATCTATCCTCCTAGACAAAGCCACAGGATCACCGGTCCACTATCTGAACAAGTGTAGCAGCAGCCTTTCAGATGGAATCAAGCAAATGGATGATGTCCAATGATGCAACCATCAGACCAATTACCTCCATACATTAATCTACTGAAGCCAAACAGAGTGCAGCAAGAGGAAAGAATCCTTTATTTTCTGACCTCTGTCAAAATTATTTACAGAGATAGGAAAACTAATATGGTCCCTAAGAAACTACCCCTGTAGCTGGACAAGGGAACTTATTTTCAGATTTACTTTCATCTGTGGGAATGAAGAAGACAACAATATCTCTGTATGAGAGTTTCCTTATATAAAAGATGGCGCCTGACCCATTATGTCGTCCAGTAAGGTCACCACAGCAATTCCCAGAAACCAAATCCCTGCCAAGAAAGCTCCCCTGGGAGCCGTGGCAAGGCCAAAGGGAAGAGTCACAAACTGAAAGATATTGACAGAAAAGCAAAAAATCAGGAACTTAAAAATATGCGTACTCCAGGTGAATGGTCACCATAAACTGACCCTTTTGGACCAGAGGAAGAAGGAAACCACTGGTTTTCATCTTGAAAGAACGGTACTCTGAGTCAATTTGTTTAGACACTTTTTAGATTTAAAGATAACAACCAGCACCCAGAGGTGCATTTGAATCCTGGACCTTCTGCTTGTAACCCCAGTGTGCTAACCACTAATCCACAACATAGCATCTACCATAGGACGAAAAATTCCCTCTTTTTCGGGAACCACGAACAGGAATGAATAGAATTCTAGACCTCATTCCCATACAGGAACTGGAACTAACACTCACAGGGAAGAGAGGTCCCAAACACACTTCAAAAATGCCTCACTGTTATCTGGTCTGCAGATAAATTGAGAGGTGGAACCTGTCTCTGGGAGGAAAGGTATGAATTCTATGTAGAAACCTAGAGATACCGTGTCTGCAGCCTATCTTGGACATCTCGTATCCGTTTTCCAAAATATTCCTGTAAAATCAGGAGCAAACAAGGTCTTACCCTTTTAGGGAAGCGCCAGAAGCTTGGACTCAGAGGAAAGTCCACTGACCACAACGCCCGCGGGCTAGCTTAAGAGCCTTAATTCTGTTCTAGATCTCCTACAAAGGAGTCCCTACCAAATTGGAATCAAACAAGGCATCGCACCAATAGGATGCCGCACTTGACACAGTGGCAATACAAACTTACATGTAAACCTCCAGCCTTGTCCATTGATCCTGAAAAGAACAGCTATCCTCTCTAGGAATTGTACTTCTTATAGCCAGAGTAGAAATGCCCTACTACTTAAGGCACCCTGCAACATGATATTTAATGGAGACAGCAACAGGAAACATCCTTTTTAAGACAGGAGACGGGGAAACAGGAATCCCTGACTTCACCCATTCCTGAGAAAAATCTCCTAGCATGGTCTGGAACAGGTAGAAGCAATTCAGAAATCCAGCACTTCAATCCTTGATAGGGTGCATACTGCAGTAGGATTACTGCAAAAATCCTCAAAGTAATGTAAAACAAAAGTAGCAGACGCACCACAAAGTCCTTATGTAGAGGTTCTCTTTATTGTCACAAACTGGGAGCCAGGAAAGCAGAACAACGTTTCGGGCTACAAACCCTTATTCATGTTCATAACTTGTACATCACACATAATCACCTTAAATACCTACAACCAGGTAAAACCACACCTTTTTAATTTAACCCTTTACAAGGCACAAAGAAGGCCTGTCATAATGACCTCTAGTGGTTTATACCTGAAAATACATATTTTACACCACATTTATTTAAAAACATTTTTTTTATAAAAAATACAAAGTTAAAAAGCATTTAACAGATGTCATAGCAAGATATTATACAAAGAATTCAAAAAGCCAGAGAAACAAGGATTATCACATAACTCTTAGTATTATTACACCTCTTAAAGGAACACACTCAAATCCAATTCTCTATTCATTCCATTGGGAGCTAATGTGTTTAACTTATTGATCCAGAAGGCCTCACGTTTTTGTAACAATAATTCTCTATTGCCACCACGCCTAGGGCTTTGTACAAAATCTATAATTTGAAAGCGTAGTTGTGCAATTGTGTGGTTGCAGCTCAAAAAATGATAGGCTACAGGTGCATTTAAATTATTGGTTTTATGCTGTATAATTCTATCTCTGACCCGCTGGGTCGTTTCACCTATATAAATTAACCCACACGGACACTTAATTAAGTATATTACAAAGTTTGCATTACAATTAAAGTAGCCCATAATCCTGAATTTCTGACCCGTTTGGGGATGTATAAAAAGGTCACCTTTTATCATATTGTTGCAATTTGAACAATTCAGGCAAGGGAAGCAACCATTATTTTCTGATGTAATAAAACCTTGTTTAGATTTCTTATTTGACCCAACATCAGCTTTAATTAATTTATCCCTAAAACTGGGTAATCTAGTGTAGGCTGGCATAGGAGGCTGTTGGAATGCTGCAACCTCTGGATTACATTCCTTCAAAACATTCCAATGTTTACGAACAATTTTTTGTATTGCTGCACTGTTAGCACTGTATTCTGAGACAAAAACCAGTCTATTAGGGTCCTTTTTCTTTTTAACATCTGTCATATTGACCCTATTCTTTGGTGTCTGTAGAACTTTTCCCAAAATTGTCTGTATCATATCATAAGGATACCCACGCTCAATAAATCTTACACCCATTTCCTCTAACCTTTGCAGGGCCAATTTTTCATCTTTAACAATACGTTTAACCCTAAGCATTTGACTATATGGTAGTGACTGGATTAGAGAAGGGGCATGGGCACTAGAAAAGTGTAGAAGGCTATTCCTGTCTGTTTGTTTCCTATATAAATCTGTCTTTAGACATGAACCATCCTTATAGACTTTAGTGTCCAAAAAATTAATTGATTCTTCACTCCAAGATAGGGTAAACTTAATACATCTAGAAGCCATATTGAGATCTGTAACAAACTGCTGAAGGGAGCCAACGTCGCCCCACCAAATGCCAAATATATCATCTATGTAGCGCCAAATAGATTGTTCTCATAGACAAACTTTTCCTCGAATACACTCATAAAAATGTTGGCATAGGTAGGGGCGACGTTGGACCCCATAGCAGTGCCCTGCTTCTGTACAAAATAAGAGTCTTCAAACAAGAAGTAATTACAGTAAAACACAATCTCCATTAATTCAATAATAAACTGCTGCTGCATAACTGTAAATTTATTACTTCTAGCCATCATTAACCTAATAGAATCTAACCCACTAGTGTGGGGTATAGCAGTGTACAGACTCACAATATCGACACTATATAGAATACATTTATCCATATTACCTGGTAAGTTCTCAATTTTAGATAGAAATCATCTGTATCTTTGATATATGACATTGCTTGTGACACAAAAGGTCTCAAGAGCTTATCCAGGTAGATGGATATGTTTGTGCAGATAGAATCAGTGCCAGCTACAATGGGGCGTCCTGGTGGTGCCCCAAGGTTTTTATGAACCTTGGGCAGTGTGTATAATACTGGAACAATAAACTCATTTTTAATTAGAAATTTCCTTGTTTCGCTGTCAATCAAACCATTCAGGTAAGCTCGCTCAACACATTTTTTTATATCACACTGGATCTTGGAAGAGGGATCATATGTTAAAGGCATATATACATCAGTTTTGGCAAGCTGACCTTTTATTTCATTCACATAATAATCTCTCTCCATGATCACAGTGGCTCCGCCTTTGTCGGCCTGTTTACAAATTAACCCCTTGTTATCAATCAGTGTTTTTAAAGCCACATTATCTTTTTTAGACATGTTTGGTATAAATTTTTCCTTTAGTTGTTTTTTCTTTAAAACATCTAAATCACGTTTTATTAATTTCATATACACATCAATACTCGGGTCATATGCTGTTGGAACAAAACCACTTGGTCTGGAACAGGAAGAACTTCCACTGAGGAATCCTAGTATATATAAGGTTTACTAGATTATTGAGGGTTGACAATGACAGACGTATCAGAGTTGCTCCAAAGTACCTAAAACCTCTTAACCACACACGAAGGTGTCCAAGCTAAAATCTGAAGGATACCACTTCAGCATTAGATGAAGGAATTATACTGTCCAAATCTGAGATTTCACCTACATAGGCTACCGACGTATTCTGCTCATCAGACCTATGAGGAAGGGCAACCTGTGTAGGAGTAGGTGAAACAGAAACCATACTATCTGAATCTCTAATATTCCTCTCGCTATTTCCCATTAACATAGGGAAGGCAGATAATGCAGCAGAGATCACAGAAGATACCTGAGCAAAAATAAACCTGCAAGCAAATAAGCTCCTCTAGGAGACAGAGAGGAAAATGCAGGGTACAGTATGCAACGCCATAAGGCTAGGTACATTTTAAGGAGAAACTGTGGTTTTGAGACATTGACTCAGAGATTAGTAATCTATAATTATGCAGCACAGAATTTGTATGTTAAACAAATTTTGCCACAGGCTCTATATTAAATAACACCCATGTCCTGGCATTTAGTACTTATATACCGGACAGAAAGGAGGTATGAGAACCCAGTAGATATATGCTCTATATCGCAAGAGATAAATTTCAAAATACAATAAAAACAAGTCTCTGTACCAGGATGCTGTCCCAAGTACAATGAAAAGTTTCTAGACTCAATTTAATTTTCAATAAAAGCTCAATACCCCCATCAATGGAGATTAACTTTATTGTGAGCACTCTTCTATGGAAACAGTATTTGTAGATGGCAACAACATTTAGTAGAGCAGTACTGCTCTCTAAAGGTCACTAAAAACCTGAAAGCCCAAAGCCGTGTTCACATCATACAAGAAATAAGGAGGCGGGACATAAGCATAGAAAGTAAGCGCGAAGTTTGTTATAGCTCTTCTGTTGACAAACGCAAATACCTCCTCTCCCTAGTAAAGCATGAGCTCTAGTCAATGAGTCTCATAATGGAGCCACTCCAACTAATGTAAAAACAGAGTGCACTCTTGCGCACCAGACTCCTCTGATAGGAGTATGCTGTGCAGAACCCACCTGGTAAAAATTCACTAAGAAAAATACCAGGATTCACCTAAAGAATCAACGCTTATATCTTCTATGGAGACTGAGT
Organism: Bombina bombina; assembly: GCF_027579735.1. NCBI lineage: Eukaryota > Metazoa > Chordata > Amphibia > Anura > Bombinatoridae > Bombina > Bombina bombina. The sequence continues at coordinate 123,278,172 of NC_069503.1, forward strand.
AGACTGATGCTGCAGTTATCAGTCCATTGCTAAAAATAATAAAGGGGAGCAATTAACCCCTAAAGAGCCAACACAATTGAGTCACAATAAATTGAGGGAATACATTACACATAAAAGTATGAACCCCTAGTCTATGAATCACAAAAGTGCCTGCGACCTGCCTAAACATCCTTCTCAAGGATATAATATCCCAAGTTGCAGAGAGGCTTCTTAAACCTTTAAGTGTCAGTCTCCCACCTAAAAAAAGAAAAAACAGAATTTATGCTTACCTGATAAATTACTTTCTCCAACGGTGTGTCCGGTCCACGGCGTCATCCATTACTTGTGGGATATTCTACTCCCCCACAGGGAAAGGCAAGGAGAGCACACAGCAAGAGCTGTCCATATAGTCCCTCCCAGGCTCCGCCCCCCCAGTCATTCGACCGACGGTTAGGAGAAAAAAAGGAGAAACTATAGGGTGCCGTGGTGACTGTAGTGTATAGAGAAAGAAATTTTTCAAACCTGATTAAAAAACCAGGGCGGGCCGTGGACCGGACACACCGTTGGAGAAAGTAATTTATCAGGTAAGCATAAATTCTGTTTTCTCCAACATTGGTGTGTCCGGTCCACGGCGTCATCCATTACTTGTGGGAACCAATACCAAAGCTTTACGACACGGATGAAGGGAGGGAGCAAATCAGGTTACCTAAACAGAAGGCACCACGGCTTGCAAAACCTTTCTCCCAAAAATAGCCTCCGAAGAAGCAAGAGTATCAAATTTGTAGAGTTTGGCAAAAGTGTGCAGAGACAACCAAGTCGCTGCCTTACATATCTGATCAACAGAAGCCTCGTTCTTGAAGGCCCATGTGGAAGCCACAGCCCTAGTAGAGTGAGCTGTGATTCGTTCAGGAGGCTGCCGTCCGGCAGTCTCATAAGCCAATCGGATAATGCTTTTCAGCCAGAAAGAAAGAAAGAGAGGTAGCAGTAGCTTTTTGTCCTCTCCTCTTACCAGAATAAACGACAAACAAAGAAGAAGTTTGTCTGAAATCCTTTGTTGCTTCTAAATAGAACTTTAAAGCACGGACTGCATCTAAATTGTGTAACAAACGTTCCTTCTTTGAAACTGGATTCGGACACAAAGAAGGGACAACTATTTCCTGGTTAATATTCTTGTTGGAAACAACTTTTGGAAGAAAACCAGGCTTGGTACGCAAAACAACCTTATCTGAATGGAACACCAGATAGGGTGGATCACACTGCAAAGCAGATAGTTCAGAAACTCTTCTAGCAGAAGAAATAGCAACCAAAAACAGAACTTTCCAAGATAGTAACTTGATATCTATGGAATGTAAGGGTTCAAATGGAACCCCTTGAAGAACTGAAAAAACTAAATTTAGACTCCAGGGAGGAGTCAAAGGTCTGTAAACAGGCTTGATTCTGACCAAAGCCTTTACAAAAGCTTGTACATCTGGCACAGCTGCCAGTCGTTTGTGTAACAAGACAGATAAAGCAGAAATCTGTCCTTTTAGAGAACTCGCTGACAATCCCTTATCCAAACCTTCTTGGAGAAAGGAGAGGATGCTGGGAATTTTAATCCATGAGAATCCCTTGGATTCACACCAACAGATATATATTTTCCATATTTTATGGTAAATCCTTCTAGTCACAGGTTTTCTGGCTTGGACCAGAGTATCTATCACTGAATCTGAAAACCCGCGCTTGGATAAAATCAAGCGTTCAATTTCCAAGCAGTCAGCTGGAAAGAAACTAGATTTGGATGTTCGAATAGACCTTGTACTAGAAGATCCTGTCTCAAAGGTAGCTTCCCTGGTGGAGCCGATGACATATTCACCAGGTCTGCATACCAAGTCCTGCGTGGCCACGCAGGAGCTATCAGAATCACAGAGGTCTTCTTCTGTTTGATCCTGGCTACAAGCCTGGGAAGGAGAGGGAACAGTGGAAACGCATAAGCTAGGTTGAACGACCAAGGCGTCACTAATGCATCCACTAGAGTCGCCTTGGGATCCCTGGATCTGGACCCGTAGCAAGGAACCTTGAAGTTCTGACGAGACGCCATCAGATCCATGACTGGAATGCCCCATAATTGAGTCAACTGGGCAAAAACCTCCGGGTGGAGTACCCACTCCCCCGGATGGAAAGTCTGACGACTCAGATAATCCGCCTCCCAGTTGTCTACTCCTGGGATGTGAATTGCAGATAGATGGCAGGAGAGATCCTCCGCCCATTTGATGATCTTGGATACCTCTCTCATCGCCAAGGAACTCTTTGTTCCTCCCTGATGGTTGATGTAAGCTACAGTTGTCATGTTGTCTGACTGGAATCTTATGAATCTGGCCTTCGCTAGTTGAGGCCAATCCCGGAAAGCATTGAATATCGCTCTCAGTTCCAGGAAGTTTATCGGGAGAAGAGACTCTTCCCGAGACCATAGACCCTGAGCTTTCAGGGAATCCCAGACCGCGCCCCAGCCTAATAGACTGGCGTCGGTCGTGACAATGACCCACTCTGGTCTGCGGAAACTCATTCCCTGAGACAGGTGATCCTGTGACAACCACCAACGGAGTGAGTCTCTGGTCATCTGGTCTACTTAAATCTTTGGAGACAAGTCTGTATAGTCCCCATTCCACTGCTTGAGCATGCACAGTTGTAATGGTCTTAGATGAATTCGAGCAAAAGGAACTATGTCCATTGCTGCAACCATCAACCCTACTACTTCCATGCACTGAGCTATGGAAGGCTGCAGAATAGAGTGAAGAACTTGACAAGCGTTTAGAAGCTTTGACTTTCTGACTTTTGTCAGGAAGATCTTCATTTTTAAAGAATCTATTATCGTTCCCAAGAAGGGAACTCTTGTCGACGGAGACAGGGAACTCTTTTCTACGTTCACCTTCCACCCGTGAGATCTGAGAAAGGCTAGAACAATGTATGAGCCTTTGCTTTGGAAAGAGACGACGTTTGGATTAGAATGTCGTCCAGATAAGGTGCCACTGCAATACCCCTTGGTCTTAGAACCGCTAGAAGGGACCCTAGCACCTTTGTGAAAATCCTTGGATGATCTTTGTGGATAGGAATATGTAGATACGTATCCTTTAAATCCACGGTAGTCATAAATTGACCCTCCTGGATTGAAGGTAAAATTGTTCGAATGGTTTCCATTTTGAACGATGGAACTCTGAGAAATTTGTTTAGAATTTTTAAATCCAGAATTGGTCTGAAATTTCCCTCTTTTTTGGGAACTACAAACAGATTTGAGTAAAACCCCTGACCTTGTTCCACAGTTGGAACTGGGTGTATCACTCCCATCTTTAACAGGTCTTCTACACAATGTAAGAATGCCTGTCTCTTTATTTGGTTTGAAGATAAGAGAGACATGTGGAACCTTCCCCTTGAGGGTAGTTCCTTGAATTCCAGAAGAAAACCCTGAGAGACTATTTCTAGTGCCCAGGGATCTAAACATCTCTTGCCCAAGCCTGAGCAAAGAGAGAGAGTCTGCCCCCTACAAGATCCGGTCCCGGATCGGGGGCTACCCCTTCATGCTGTTTTGGTAGCAGCAGCAGGCTTCTTGGCCTGTTTACCCTTGTTCCAGCCTTGCATTGATTTCCAAGCTGGTTTAGTCTGGGAAGCGTTACCCTCTAGTCTAGAGGCTGCCAAGTTGGAAGCCGGTCCGTTCCTGAAATTGCGAAAGGAACGAAAATTGGACTTATTCTTAGCCTTGAAAGGTTTATCTTGTGGGAGGGCATGGCCCTTTACCCCAGAGATGTCTGAAATAATCTCTTTCAATTCTGGCCCAAAAAGGGTCTTACCTTGAAATATTAAGCAATTTTGTCTTGGAAGATACATCCGCCGACCAAGACTTTAGCCAGAGCGCTCTGCGCGCCACAATTGTAAACCCTGAATTTTTCGCCGCTAACCTCGCTAACTGCAAAACGGCGTCTAAAATAAAGGAATTAGCTAACTTAAGTGGGTGAATTCTGTCCATGACTTCCTCATACGGAGTCTCCCTACTGAGCGACTTTTCCAGTTCCTCGAACCAGAACCACGCCGCTGTAGTGACAGGAATAATGCACGAAATAGGTTGAAGGAGTTAACCTTGCTGTACAAAAATCTTTTTAAGCAAACCCTCCAATTTTTTATCCATAGGATCTTTGAAAGCACAATTGTCCTCAATAGGAAAGGTTGTGCGCTTGGCTAGAGTAGAAACCGCCCCCTCGACCTTAGGGACTGTTTGCCATGTGTCCTTCCTGGGGTCGACCATAGGGAACAATTTCTTAAATATAGGAGGAGGGACAAAAGGTATGCCTGGGTTCTCCCACTCCTTATAAACTATGTCCGCCGTTTAGGTATCGGAAAAGCATCAGGGTGCACCGGGACCTCAAGGAACTTGTCCATCTTGCACAATTTTTCTGGGATGACCAGATTGTCACAATCATCCAGAGTAGATAGCACCTCCTTAAGTAATGCGCGGAGATGCTCTAATTTAAATTTAAATGTCACAACATCAGGTTCTGCCTGCTGAGAAATTCTTCCTATCAGAAATTTCCCCATCTGACAAACCCTCCGTCACTGCCACTTCAGATTGGTGTGAGGGTATGACAGAAAAATTATCATCAGCGCCCTCCTGCTCTACAGTGTTTAAAACAGAGCAATCGCGCTTTCTCTGAAATGCTGGCATTTTGGATAAAATATTAGCTATGGAGTTATCCATTACTGCCGTCAATCGCTGAATAGTAACAAGCATTGGCGCGCTAGAAGTACTAGGGGTCGCCTGCGCGTGCATAACTGGTATAGACACAGAAGGAGATGATGCAGAACTATGTCTACTTCCTTCTAGATAGCACCTCCTTATCTGAGGAATCATCCTGGGCAACTTTACAATTTGTGACAGTACTGTCCTTACTTTGTTTGGACGCTATGGCACAATTATCACACATATTTGAAGGGGGAACCACATTGGCTACCATACATACAGAACATGATCTATCTGAAGGTACAGACATGTTAAACAGGCTTAAACTGGTTAATAAAGCACAAAAACCGTTTTAAAACAAAACCATTACTGTCTCTTTAAATGTTAAACAGGGCACACTTTATTACTGAATATGTAAAAAACTATGAAGGAATTATCCAATCTTTATCAAATTTTCACCACAGTGTCTTAATGCATTCAAAGTATTGCACCCCAATTTTCAAGCTGTTAACCCTTAAAATGTTGAAACCGGAGCCGTTTACAATTTTAACCCCCTTACAGTCCCAGCCACAGCCTTTGCTGCGACTTCACCAATCCCAGGGGGGTATATGATACCAAATGAAGCCTTCTAGGAACGTTTTTAGTGGATTCCAGACCCTCACACATGCAGCTGCATGTACTGTACTCAAAAGTAACTGCGCAATAATGGCGCGAAAATGAGGCTCTGCCTACTACAGGGAAAGGCCCTTCCTGACTGGGAAGGTGTCTTAACAAGTGCCTGGTGCTAAAAACGTTCCCCAATGTTATAAAAGTGTGAAATTCAACTTCAAACTGCATATAATACTTAAATAAAGCAATCGATTTAGCCCCTAAAAGTGTCTACCAGTTTATAGCCCATAATAAGCCCTTTATTCTGTTTGAGACTAAGAAAATGGCTTACCGATCCCCATGAGGGAAAAATGACAGCCTTCCAGCATTACACAGTCTTGTTAGAAAAATGGCTAGTCATACCTTGAGCAGAAAAGTCTGCAAACTGTTCCCCCCAACTGAAGTTCTCTCATCTCAACAGTCCTGTATGGGAACAGCAATTGATTTTAGTTACTGCTGCTAAAATCATACTCCTCTTTTAAACAGAACTCTTCATCTCTTTCTGTTTCAGAGTAAATAGTACAAACCAGCACTATTTTAAAATAACAAACTCTTGATAGAAGAATAAAAAACTACAACTAAACACCACAAACTCCTCACCATCCCCGAGGAGATGCTACTTGTTCAGAGCGGCAAGGAGAATGACTGGGGGGGCGGAGCCTGGGAGGGACTATATGGACAGCTCTTGCTGTGTGCTCTCCTTGCCTTTCCCTGTGGGGGAGGAGAATATCCCACAAGTAATGGATGACGCCGTGGACCGGACACACCAATGTTGGAGAAAAGGCACATACCTACTGTCTGGCTGTCTGGCAGGAGGACAGCTCACAGCATCGAAGGATGCCAACTCCTTACAGAGGCCTGTGAAAGAAAGATCAGAGCAAACCGACTCTGGCTTTCTATACTAGGGCAGCAAATATGTTAGGAACTTGTGAGGTGGGCCTTGCTGCATTTTCCTAACTGCTTTAAAGCCACCACTGCCCTACTGAAGAGACTAACGTGGAGTACGGCTAGACACAAATTTGAAAGGAAAGATCAGAGCAAACCTACTCTGGCTTTCAAAATAATAAAATCTTGATTGAAGTGAAATAAATCCAATCTTCTTCAGACACCAGAAACTTCACCTCCTCCTTGCACTGAAGGCAAAGAGAATGACTGGGAGTTATGGGAAGGGAAGTGATACTTTACAGTTTGGCTGTGGTGCTCTTTGCCTCCTCCTGCTGGCCAGGAGTGATATTCCCAACAGTAATTGATGAAGCCGTCGACTCACCATATCTTAAGAAAGAAACCATTTTTTTTATGATTCAGGTAGAGAATACGATTGTAAAGAATTATCAATCGTCAAATTTGCTTAATTCCTGTGGACACTACTTATCTAGATATTTCTTCGCCAAACAATAACATGTCTGGAGCGTTACATGACAGGAAATAGTGCTCTTGCTAATGCATAACTTTGTTGCAAAACAGCTGCTATATAGTGCTGCAGAAACATGCACACTCCTGAACTTACATTTCTGTTTTCAACAAAGGATAACAAGAATACAAAGAACATTTTATAATAGAAGTAAATTGGAAATTGTTTAAATTGTATGTTCTATCTGACATTGTTTGTTCCTTTAAAATGTAATGCCGTTTTTCTGATCACATTCTAAGTTCTCAGTGCTTAAAAGGACATTAAATACTACATACATATTAGATAGAAGGATGCAGTCAAAGACAAGATTAGTCTGAGAATAACACGTAGATGTATTTTTTTAACATTCTATTAGCTGTTTAAATATTAAGGTTAGTGTCTATAAAACAATGGGAGCTGCCATGTTGTAACTTAGGTTACCTTTTCTGCTGTGGCCAATTACGGACAGTTATAAATAGGTCACTAGAGTGTGCAGCCAATGGCTGTGTGGAATAAAACAGTGTTCTGCTTTTCTAACAGGAACTGAAATGCTTACAATTTCAAATGTAATGACAGGAAAAGAGGACACAAATAATGAAAGTATATTGCAAAGTTTTTTGTTGTTTTTTTAATATATACGATTTATCATTTTATATTCCCATCTCATAGTGTTTAAAGTCCTTATAATGACACATTTGCTAGGTTATACAGGTGAAACTTGAAAAATTAGAATATCGTGCAAAAGTTAATTTATTTCACTAATGCATCTTAAAAGGTGAAACTAGTATATGAGATAGACTCATTACATGCAAAGCAAGATAGTTCAAGCCGTGATTTGTCATAATTGTGATGATTGTGACTTACAGCTCATGAAAACCCCAAATCCACAATCTCAGAAAATTAGAATATTACATGCAATCAATAAAACAAGGATTGTACATAGCACAATATCAGACCTCTGAAAAGTATAAGCATGCATACTGTTTGTACTCAGTACTTGGTTTGGGCCCCTTTTGCAGCAATTACTGACTCAATGCGGTGTGGCATGGAAGCTATCAGCCTGTGGCACTGCTGAGGTGTTATGGAAGACCAGGATGCTTCAATAGCGGCCTTCAGTTCTTCTGCATTGTTCGGTCTCATGTCTCTCATCTTTCTCTTGGCAATGCCCCATAGATTCTCTATGGGGTTCAGGTCAGGCGAGTTTGCTGGCCAATCAAGCACAGTAATCCCACGGTCATTGAACCAGGTGTTGGTGCTTTTGGTAGTGTGGGCAGGTACCAAGTCCTGCTGGAAAATGAAGTCAGCATCCCCATAGAGCTCGTCTGCAGAAGGAAGCATGAATGGCTCCAAAATCTGGTAGACGGCTGCGTTGACCCTGGACTTAAATGAAGCACAGTGGACCAACACCAGCAGATGACATGGCTCCCCAAATCAACACAGACTGTGGAAACTTCACACTGAACTTCAAGCAGCATCTTGCAGTGTGTGCCTCTCCATTGTTCCTCCATACTCTGGGTCCTTGGTTTCCAAATGAGATGCAAAATTTGCTCTCATCAGAAAAGAGGACTTTGGACCACTGAGCAACAGACCAGGTCTGTTTTTCTTTAGCCCAGGTAAGACGCTTCCGACGTTGTTTGTTGTTCAGGAGTGGCTTGACAAGAGGAATCAAAGTACTGAGTACAAACAGTATGCATGCTTATACTTTTCAGAGGTCTGATATTGTGCTATGTACAATCCTTGTTTTATTGATTGCATGTAATATTCTAATTTTCTGAGATTGTGGATTTGGGGTTTTCATGAGCTGTAAGCCATAATCATCACAATTATGACAAATCACGGCTTGAACTATCTTGCTTTGCATGTAATGAGTCTATCTCATATATTAGTTTCACCTTGTAATTTGCATTAGTGAAATAAATGAACTTTTGCATGATATTCTAATTTTTCGAGTTTCACCTGTATTTTACAAATGTCACACCTAAAAGGACTTGATAAACTTCAAAAAACATTTTCCAATTATTGAGTACCCCAAAAAATGTAATAATGCCACTGAATGTGGGAGGACAGTTTTCTTCTTAAATGGAAAGAGTCCACAGCTGCATTAATTACTTTTGGGAATTAAGAACCTGGCCACCAGGAGGAGGCAAAGACAACTCAGACAAAGGCTTAAATACTCCTCCCACTCCCCTCATCCCCCAGTCCATCCTTTGCCTTTCGTCCCAGGAGGTTGGTTTTTAATTTTTGTTTTTTGTCTCTTATGGAGGGTAGTACTCTTCGACATGGGATAGGAGTTTTAAGTAGTCCTGTCAGTCTCTCAGTGAGGGCTTGAATAAAAGTTGGAGTCCGGAGATGCAGAGAGTCTTTCTGCAACACCATCCCGACTCATTAACAGCTCCTCAAGCAATCGGCATTGTCTAACTTCACTCCGCTGCCTGCTTTCTTCTCTCAAGTCCATGGCAGAGGTCTTGATGACTGCTTCTTTTTCTTCCTTGCAGCTGGCTGGACAGCTAGCTCAGTGTACTAATGCACTGTGGCTACTCTGCACTGTAGCAAACCGAGGGTTGCTAGTCCGATCTCTGGCGAGGTCTACTCAGCCTTCTTGCATTCGAGGTTGATAAGATGAGCAGCGCCTTGAGTCCCTTCAGGGGGATTAGCCGCGCGTTAAAAGACCATTCATGTTTTAACTCTGTGTTCTCAAACTTGGGGTTTCGCCTGGGTCTATTACACGCTCTGTCATGGTCGAATACTTGGGTATTCTATGGGCACGCGCTGAGAGGACTTTGCTTATTTAGTTGTGTTCCATGCTTGCTGGATGTTGGAGAGATGTTTTTTGAAATACAAAATTTAAAACACCATTGCGGATGGCATTAACCCATAAAGCGATGACAGATAGGCTCTGATGAAGTGCCGAATGTGGCAGGAAACGCATCAGCAGTAATTCAGGTCTGTGTGTACTGTGCCTTGCTATTTTTATCTACAATATACTAATAAAGTGGATGTTTTAATCATATCTTATCAGCTTATCTGTCATCGCTTTATGGGTTAATGCCATCCGCAATGGTGTTTTAAATTTTGTATCTTATATTTTTTCGCTTGAAGAGGGCAGCGTAGGGGAGACCTTATCGCAACTTGGATCGCAAGCCAGGACGCACTGTACTCTATGGAGGATTAGGATCATCGCCGGTTTACCTGAAACTTTTCTGTGGAGTACAACCGCTACTGGATACAAGTGAGTTTTATCTACATATATACAATGTTGATTGCTCCTGGTTGATTACTGACCGAGTATCTTGCATATGTAAGGGGTAAACGAAGATTGACCTTATTTCAGCGTGCAACAGTTAACACAGGATTACAGAGTTTATTTCATATTGGATAAGGCTTTACGTATTTTTTCAGTGGCATGACTTATTGTATCACTGGCTTCCCATACACTTTTTTGCCTTATCTAATGTATTAAAAGACAGTCCAGTAATATTTTCTAGTACTATTTTGAGATGGTTTTTTTATCTCCGTGCCCGGTATTATCCTGGGTTTCGCCTGGTATAGGCATGGCCTCCTTCCCTGTTTGGCTTCGTTTAGGTCTCTGATTCTCGGCCCACTCTTGGGAGGTGCTGTTTTTTGCATTGAGGGATTTTTCGGTTTCCTCGGTCCTCCTGGCCTTGTTCCCTTTGTGGTTTTTATTTGGTTTACCCTTCATTTGTGAGGGGTGAGTGGCGGGGGATCGTCTGTTGGGCGACGGTGTCTCTTGGTGGACTGTTGACTCAGTAGAGTCCGTTTTGCGGTCTCTGAATTGGCTCTGGACTGGCTGCAAGTAAGTGTCACTGGGGCTTTTCTTTTGAAAATTTTTCTCGGCTTCAGACGAAGCGGGATTTTTTTATGGGGTAGAGGTTCAGACCTGGTGCCCTCAGTATGGGCCGCCTATTGTACCCTCTCGTCTTGGCCTTCAGTGTCCTCTATAGCTTGAGGATTTTTTTCCCAAAAGTAATGAATGCAGCTGTGGACTCTTTCCATTTAAGAAGAAAAACATAAATTATGCTTACCTGATCATTTCCTTTTCTTCTGATGGAAAGAGTCCACAGCTCCCCACCCATCATTTTATGTGGGGTGTCCTTGTTATTCTTCTGGCACCTTTCACCCTGATATTTCTTCTACTGTTCCTTGTTCCTCAGCAGATGACTGGGGGATGAGGGGAGTGGGAGGAGTATTTAAGCCTTTGGCTGGGTTGTCTTTGCCTCCTCCTGGTGGCCAGGTTCTTAATTCCCAAAACTAATGAATGCAGTTGTGGACTCTTTCCATCAGAAGAAAAGGAAATCAGGTAAGCATAATTTATGTTTTTGCCCATGCTCAATAGAGGCAGAATGCAACTTAAAGGGATACTGAACCCAAATTTTTCTCTCATGATTCAGATAAAGTATGCAATTTTAAGCAACTTTTTAATTTATTCCCATTATCAATTTTTCTTCATTCTCTTGGTATCTTTATTCAAAAAGCAAGAAAGTTTAGATGCCAACCCATTTTTGGTGAACAACCTGGGTTGTTCTTGCTGATTGGTGGATAAATTCACCCACCAATAAACGAGTTCTGTCTAGAGCACTGAACCAAAAATTAGCTGGCTCCTTAAGATGCCTTCTTTTTCAAATAAAGATAGCAATAGAACAAAGAAAAATTGACAACATAGGGGTAAATTAGAACGTTGCTTAAAATTACATGCTCTATCTGAATCATGAAAGAAAAAATTTGGGTTCAGTGTCCCTTTAAGTTAACAACGTTATCTCTCTAAGGGCAGTGGCTACGCTGAGAATTTATAAGTTGGTTTTTTTTTTAACTAAAGGAGCATTCTTTCATACCCCTTTAACACAGGTTCTGCGCTGAAGCCCCTAGTAACTCCACTACTTTTTAAATGTAACGGTCTTAACATGAAATTGAAAAGAAAAATAAATATAACTAAAAAATTTTATTAAAATGTGAGTACAGGCTGGGTTTTTTTTCTTTAAATTTTGATTGTTTATTTACATATTTGCATTTTTGTACAGACTATCATGATTTTTTACACACACCAGACAATAGCAAGAATCAGACTGATACCATACAGCTCAAAGCTACTTAATGCTACACCTCTAATCAGGTTACATTACATTGTGCAAACCAGACACTGGAAGTTTCCCAGAAGATATTGCAGGATACTGATGTAGAACATGGCACTTACTCACAGACTAGTAAACTAACATGGTTTCACTTCTTATCTAACCAAAAGGTTATTCTCATCATGCAACAAGTGATGCCAGCTGGCAAAGGGATCAGATGGGCTTGTCGTGAAGCCACCGCCAAACACTCCAAGTTAGTACAGTATTCTGATCCTTGTGCATTTGAGCATTAAAGACATACTGTACTGTACAATTGGGTTCCCCTTAATATGTTTCCAATTACTTGTTATATCAGCTTCAGAGTTTCAAATACTGTATATCAGTTATTTCATACACAACCACTTAAATGGGCTGAGCTTGTTGAAACAGAAGATATTTTCTCATCTATTTTTGTATACACACATGCCTCATCTTACAAACAGTAATACTTCAAGCTACTGAAAATTAACATTTTAGTATCTGTCCCTCGGCTGCTGCTGGTTCTTGTTTATATAGCTTTTCTTTAGATAATACAAAAGTATTCATATTTTTAGTGTAGGTGGTGGTTCTTAAAGGCAAAATCAGCTATTTCAAATGATATAATAGACTCTAGCAGGTAAATTAGATTATTAGGAACATAAATGGAAGGTTTTTTTTACAATTTAATATCTCATGAGTGCTGTGGGCGTTTGTCAGAAGCACGTGCAGCAGGGAATTTAAATAGACCATTAAGTGGTTAAATCACAATACAAACACAAGGTTAAATAACTGACAGTATGTGAGTGGATACAGTTAGATTTTGAAGATGTACATCAAGTCCTGCTATACAATGGGGTAAATGTACTAAGCTGCAGTCGCAGCTTTTGAGACTATATGGTGCAGGTGCATGAGCGTGTCTGGAGCCACAAAAAATTAAGAAGCAGAATCCGCTTCTTTTGCCTCCCCCCCGACACTCACTTGTACAGGATCACATGCCCTGCTCTAGTGCAACCTATTGCGCTCTTGTCCAATGTTACATTTCACCACACAGTGCAGCATCCCAAGTGGCAATTGCAGGCAGACAGGTTCTCTACTTACAAACATGCCTGTCTGTAATCATGATAAATTTTGCACAACGTATTAATAACTTGGGTACCCAGTGCAGAAAAAAAAAGATTTACATAATGGAATAAAGAAAAAGTCAGAGACAAAGACTTGAGAAAGGCTTACTTCTCCAATTTACAAGTTAAATGGAGCAAGAAAATTACACACTGCAGCTTCACTACCGGAGCAGTAGGCCAGGTTCAAGAGGAGTTCTTTTTAGTTAAAAGAAACAAAACAAAGCTGTGCCGAGCAATACTGACGTAGATTCATATAGATGACTAGGACAAAGATAAGGGTCAGCGAATGTGTGGCATTATATGAAAAACAGAATTTATACTTACCGATAAATTTCTCTCTTTCAGAGTGGAGAGTCCATGGGTATCCATAACATGTAGGATATACTTCATGACAGCAGGTGGAGGTCAAGAACTCTCACAAGAGCTTTCAATCCCTCCCAACTCTACTTTTCTACAACTAACGTATAGCCGAGCAGAGGTTTAAAAAAAAAGGTTAAATGAAAGACCAAAAGCAGGGTTAAGAACTGCAAATACGTTGCCCTTCGATTCTACAAAAAATAGGGCGGGTTCCATGGACTCTCCTCACTCCAAAATAAATACATTTATCGGTAAGTATATATTCCGTTTTCTTTCGTAGATGAGGAGAGTCCATAGGTGTCCATAACATGTGGGATACAATACTAAAGCTGAGAGTTCATGTAAAGCACAAGTGGGACAAATAAAGGGTAGTTCCTATTTGCCGAACACTCCTGCCAAAAGCAGCTTCTGAAGAAGCAAAAACATAAAAAGGTAAAATTTTGAAAAAAGGTATGGAGAGAAGACAAAGTTGTCGCTTTGCAAATCTGTTCCAAAGAAGCCTCATTCTTGAAGGCCCAAGTAATAGATACAGATCTAGTGGAATGTGCACTAACTCGTTTTGGAGGCAGTTGTCCCACAACCAAGTAAGCTTTACGTATTGTCTGTTTGAGCCATGAAGCTAATGTCACTGCTGTGGCCTTTTGACCTTTCCTATTACCTGAAACAAATAAAAGGTTTGTCTAAAATCTTTAGTACCCTAAAGATAATATTTTAAGGCTCTTACCAAATCCAAAATAGTGTAGAAGATGTTTCTTAAAATTAGAAGGATTTGGACACAGAGAAGGAACAACAAATTTCCTGGTTAATGTTTTCAGAAGATACAACCTTAGGAAGAAAATCATATTTGGTACTGAGATCCACTTTATCCCCCATGAAAAACCAAAAGGGAGAATCATAAGAAAAAGCTAAGCGTTTAGAAACTTGTTTAGCTGAAGAGATGGATAGATAAAAAAGGCAACAATGCTAGGTCCAAATTATGCATAGGTTCAAAGGGAGGACTTTGCAAAACAGAACCAGATTAAAGGTTCCAAGGAGGAGAAATATGCCTATCAATAGGAAGAATTCTCACCAAGGCATGAAAAAAAGTTTGATCATCAGGCAACTTAGCCAACTTCTTATGAAACAAACCTGACAAGGCAGAAATGTAACCTTTTAAAGGATATCTTGGAGAAACAGAAGAATTCTAGGATGACTTCTAAATGTTTTTCTTGGAAATCATTTAGAACACCAAAGAAAATAAGGATTTCCAAATGTTTAGGTGAAATTAACATAAAACAATATAATCATTTGACAAAATAAAGCTGCATTTTTCATTGCAAAATTATTCTCAGATATGAAGGTTCAAAATAATGAAGTTTACAATTTTTGTTTAGTGGTCCTTTAACAGCTCTTTTGAGGGTACTAACAGCCTTCTGGACAAGGAAGAGTTAAAATCTAGGCAATTAGATGAGAAAAAGTCTGAAGGGTGCCTCAGGGAAAATTTTTGCTATTTTCAGAGCAAAGGAAATTAGGAGAATGGGCGCCAAGGAAAGGGTGGGGGCTAACCGCTGTACCGATGCACAGACAGCAGCCTTAAAGGGATAGTAAACCCAATTTTTTTTCTTTCATTATTCTGATAGAGCATGCAATTTTAAGCAACTTTCTAATTTACTCCTATTATCAATTTTTTTTGTTCTCTTGCTATCTTTATTTGGAAAGCAAGAACGTAAGTTTAGAACGAATCAGCAAGTGCAACCCAGGTGCTGAACCTAAAGTGGGCCTGCTCCTTATCTTAGATTCCAGCATTTTCAAATAAAGATAGCAAGAGAACTAAGAAAAATTAATAGGAGTAAATTAGAAAGTTGGTTAAAATTGCATGCTCTATCTGAATCATGAAAAAATTGGGTTTACTATCCCTTTAAATTAAACGGATTCAGATAAAGCAGCAATTTTCAACAACTTTCCAATTTATTTTCATTAACAAAATGGGCAGTCTTTTTATAATTTACACTTTTTAAGTCATTAGCTCCTACTGAGCATGTGCAAGAATTCACAGAATATTCATATGCACATTTGTGATTGGCTGATGGCTGTCACATGATACAGGGGGAGTGGAAATAGACATAACAGATTTGTCTGAAAAAAATCTACTACTCATTTGAAGTTCAGAATAAGTGCTATTGCATTGTCTTTTTATGCATTTGTTAATTATGCAAATCTACTGTGTTTACTGGTCCTTTAATTTGGAGGCCAAATGTCAAAATTGTAAGTGTTAAGCACACAGGTAAAATACCAAGTGAAAGGGCTGGAAACCCCCAAACTATATGGTATCTGTGGATATCAGCTTACTGTACTACTGTAGAGGATATGAACAGATATACCAGTAACCTCTTTAGTGGAGGCTGATGGACTGGGTCCACACGAGGGCAAAGGACAGTTATGGCTTAGAGATTTACCCACAAGGGTAATGACTATGCCATAAGAGAAATAATCCTCTACCCATTTCACACATTCATTCTAATCTTCTTTTAGTGAAACTGAAAGAGGGGGATAGGGTCTCAAGTCAGGTCTGAGCTCCCAATAAATAAATAAGAAAATAATAAAAACTTGATTGCAGAGCACTTCACTCAACCTCTCACCTTGGAGGCCAAGAACTAACTGGAGAGAGGAGTAGAGTTGGGAGGGATTGAAAGCACTTGTGAGGGTTCTTGACCTCCACCTGCTGGCAGGAAGTATATCCCACATGTTATGGACACCCGTGGACTCTCCTTATATACGAAAGCAAAGTTGTTCCTATAAACAAATGACAACTAGTAATAACGGCTCATGTATGTACATTTTTCTCAATTTTTAAACATGGTTCTTGGAGGAATGGGTGGACCGTGCTAACTATGTCCGTGACTTCCTATGCATTAGCCATTTAATGCAAGATACAAAAGATTTTGAACATTTTGTAATACTTATTGCAATATTGATAAAAATTTTGTATAACAGTTAAATTTGTGCAATGCTTAAATTATTTAGAGAGCGCCATGATGTATACCATATTATAATATACCATATTAGCAATAATTGTTACATGAAATAAAGTACAAATACTCAGAGGAGTTGATGTCCCAAACATTTTGAGAGATTACAGCTGACATGTTTTCATTTATCAAATGTTCTTTCATTCTGAGGGTATGTTAGTTGTTAACTATCTGCTGCTCTTCTGGTGTATGTTCCGTAAAACCATTGCAACCATAGTGGCTCTTTTGGTGTCGGATGAGCGCGCTCTTGCGTGAAAAGCTTCTCCCACACTCTGTGCATGAGAAAGGCCTCTCCCCAGTGTGGGTCACGTAGTGTGATAAGAGGTTTCCCTTTAGCGTAAAACCTTTGCCGCACACAGTACATCGGTACGCTTTCACCCCTGTGTGAATCTTCTGGTGAGACAGAAGGTTTTGCTTCTGCGTAAAACATTTGCCACACTCTGTGCACTCATAAGGTTTCTCCTTCGTGTGACTTCTCTGGTGTGTGTAAAGGGAAGTCTTGCGTAAAAAACTTTTCCCGCACTCGGTACATGAGTACGGCTTCTCTCCTGTATGAACCCTGTTGTGAATCAGAAGTTCTCCTTCTCTGATAAAGTTTCTCTCACATACGTCACATGTGTAAGGTTTTGTACGTGCATGAAACCGTTTGTGTCTGTTATATGTGTGTTCATAACGAAAGCTTCTTTCACACTGTGTACACGTGAAAGGATTTACCCCTGTGTGAATCCTGTAGTGCGACTGGAGGTTCTCCTTCTGCATAAAGCATTTTCCGCATTCTGTACATTGATGTGATTTCTCCCTTGTATGATTTTCTTCCTGCATCGCAGAGTTCTTTTTCTGAAAAAAGCAATCTGTGCACTTAAACAGATTCTCCCCAGTGTTAGTCTCATGGTGACAGAGCAGCTCTGTATCTTCTGTAAAGATTTTTCCGCATCCGTAACATGAGGATGGTTTCCCTCCTGCTGGTAAAATCATACGACTGCTCTTATTTGCTTTAGAGTTCTGTGATCTGTCACTCTCAGAGTCCGCTAGTGATCTGTGCTGTGGACGTTCACTATCACCATGCGATAACTGTTTGGAAATATCAGCCATTCCTTTCTTTTTTGGACGGGCTGGGCTCTCAGTATTGTCAGACATGTCCCAGTCTGTTGATGAAGTATTCAGGTCGTCCTCTAGACAAAAAAAAAATAATAATAATAATGACTGAGCACAAATTATTTTGCCCTATTTAGTCTTTCAAGTGAAAAATCTTATCTGATGTATATTTCACTAAGCAGTAATTATTTCTTATTCTTTTGGTTATTGTAGAGTTTTTAATTCACTACTTATACGAGATACAGTAGGTACAAATAATACATAATGCCTGTATATTATTATGTATATAACCCTTGGAAAGCAATTAAACAAATACAGGCGATTCAAAACTTTCTATAATTCTTATTTGATATTGCAAAAAATTATTATTATTTTTATCAAACTAATGACACAATCTTACTGAGTCAAACACAGCTGAAGTTGATAACTTCCTTAACCCTTTGAGTGCTAAGCACTTTCCCACCTGGGTGCTAAGATTTTTTAATGTTTTTTTATTTTTTTTGAACAATTTTTTTTTAACTTTTTTTTTTTTTTACTTTTTTCAGACCCCCAAGACTTACACTGTTGGAAAGGTTGGGCGCTTACCTTTCCAATGGTGGGTCTTGGGGGTCTGTAGCTGCTTAGATGCCTGAGATACAGAGCCGTCATTAGCACTCAAAGGGTTAACATTCAATCTCCATTTTCCAATAACGGCATTGAAAACCAAAATGAGTTAATGGAGTTTGTGGGTTGGCTAGAGCAGTGTTTAACAATCTGATTGCCATTTGTATATGGGCATGATGGTTGTACTGGGCATGTTTGTCAAATGATTTTTTTAAACATTTACATTTTTTAAAACTATTTTTTAAATTTATTTCAACCATTGATTAAGATTTTATGAGCATGCAGTGTAACTGAGAGAACATAGTTTGTAGTTAATCTGTAAGAATAAAGTTACGCTATTCTATATTTCAGTCTGCTAAGATAATTGTCTAAATGCCAGAGGAATGGAACTAAAATGATTCTGTGTGAATTAATGGGTTTTTCCTTCACTTACTCTATGCTAACATAATTTTTTTTTGCATCAGCTTAGAGCACTGGCTTTTAAACCTGTCCTTAGGACTCCCTAAGAGGCCACATTTTGAGGATATTTGAACTGGAGCACAAATGAAACAATCAGCTGATAATCAAAACATTGTTATTTTACCTGCTCTGATCCAAGGTAATCCTGAAAACCTGGCCTGTTGGGGGGGCCTGGGGACAGGTTTGAAAACTAGTGACTTCGAGAAATAGTCAAAGAGAAATATAATTTTCTGTAATCCTGAAATAAAGGATTTATATAGCTTTGTAATAGTTTTATGTGAGGGTGATTTAAATAAAATAATAAGTTTAGTAGAAATGTATAGGGATTCATTTTATCTATGCTCAAGGACATGCAAATGTTTATACTTATGTCATCAGATATGTCTATATCACAATAAACATCTCTCTCTGCCTAGTCTTTTTCAAGATATACAGTATATATATATATATATATATATATATATATATATATATATATATATATTTCATGAAAGAAGCACTCACTGATCAATCAACATCTGTGGCAAGCTTTAATGTTAGTCCCTTCCTCTGACAAATAACAATGTGCAAAATCAGCCTTTAAATAGGCCACCAAACAACACTCCCCTCAAGATCAGCCAATCCAGGCTGAATAAGTATCACACCCCTTCAGTAGCCAATTACAATGTGTGACAGATTTCTCAAAGAATGTGCAATAAAAACGATATGTAATAAACATAGTGATATAGGACCCAAAAAGCAAACTCTCCAGGGAGTGATTATGTCCACACTTGAAATATAATAAATAAAATACTGTCAAAATGTCTGCAACAAATTATAACTTTGCAAAAACCGCTCAGCCAATTACCATCAGTATTACATATGACAATGAGACGTCATACTTGACAACCAAAGCGTAACCAAGCCCAGTTGTTAAAGTGAAGGTCAAGTTTTGCGACTTTCTATCCTCTATTCTATTATACATCTAGTATATAACCTGATCGCTAAGTTTTTTCCCCCAAAAAGTATATATATTCTATTAGTTTATTAACTTTATATTTACACTCTCTGACGTTCTTCGCTCCTCCCTCCTTTCATTTCCGGAGTTTTGACTATATTACGTACAGAGTGGTCCCACCCGCTCTGTACGTACTTCAAAAGCGCGTTCACGAATGACGGCTCACTTGCGCATGCGCAGCATCCACCGAAGATTCGATTTGCGCCTGCGTGACAGAAACAAACAGATACACAGGACGTCGCCTTATAAATACAAAAAAGCACATGCGCTAAACTGGAACGAGCGTTGTCAAGAAAGTAAAGGAAGTGACGGCCACGCATGCGCATATCGAACAATAAGGCGGTGACGTAACAGTGTTTCCATTGGATAGTCTAAAAACGTGACCGGCCTTATGAAAAAAAACAAAAAAAAAAACGGGATGTTTTACATTTGTTCAGAATCGGATCAAGAAACGGTAAGAAAGCTTGAAATATATCGATTCTAAATTTTTGATGACTTAAACTCCCATTTATTTTAATAGTATTTGCAGGGGAAAAAGTTTAATAGGTTCAAGTTTACCTTCACTTTAAGGATGCCCTGAACACAAGACAACCAGGGCAGACGTCATCACACCTCAAAAATGCGATCTAAACTTATAGGCCAAGATATGAAAAAGGCACCTCCATCTAGACACAGTGTGAAAATGAAACAACGTAACAGCTGATAATAAAAACAAACAATAAAACCAAAAGAGTATAGAACGTTCAACCTTAGTTAAAGATCAGTTACTAACAAGTCTAGGTAACTATAGCAATCAACACCCATCATCAATTCGTTTTTTAGGCAGAGACGGAGGCGACACACGAGGAGGGGGGGCATAGCCCGCCGCCCTCAACATCGGAGGCCCTAGGAAGTACAGTATTTAACATCAGTTCACGAACATTATCCACGGCTGAAGAGAGTCTCCTTAATAAAGGTTTATCCTTCGTGCCCTCTTCAAGATTAAACGAATTTGATGTATATATTGACATTCAGAGATTTGGTAGAAACCTAAGATTGAAAGAATTCTACAATACAGGTCCTGATGAAGGGGGTGATTTTAGAGCTAAGGGGTCCTTTGATCCGATGTCCAATAACCCAACTATCAGTACACTAACTGGCTTTCTTTCACGGAAAATCAAAGATAGACCCAATACTACATGGAGGGACAATCTAACCAAAGATGAGAGATTGGCCCTTAAAACATTGAAGGAAGACACCTCCATTGTGAATCGCCCTGCAGATAAGGGCGGGGCAGTGGTCCTTATGGATACAGCATATTACAAGACTGAGATTTTGGGACAGCTAACTGATGAGAAGACAAATTTACCTCTGCGGAGTGACCCTACCTCCCGTCTAAAAAAGAAAATTGACATACTTCTTCTGGAGTATAAAGAGAGGGAATTGATTACACAACAGGATTATAATTTCCTGAGACGAGATTTTCCATTGGTTCCCCTCCTCTATACTTTACCAAAGATCCACAAAAATGCTGAATTACCACCTGGGAGACCGATAGTCTCTGCTAGAGGATCGTTACTTCAACCTCTAGCTCAATTTGTAGACTTTTATCTGCAACCTTTGGTGAAAGCAATGCAGTCATACATACGTGACTCCAACGACTTCATCACTCGGATCACACAGCTGGATAACATCACTGATCTCGATCTTCTTGTGACTCTTGACGTTTCAAGTCTCTATACAGTCATTCCTCACAAAGATGGTATTATGGCCGTGACCTATGCCTGTGATATACCTTTAAGGTATATCACCTGTTTGGCCTCTAACCCTATAAAAGGTTTCCTGTTCCTGTATCTCATTGCCTGAATATTGAAGGACATACACTGCTGTGCATCTGAGTTTCTAATTTGCTCTGATTGTTTCTGCAGTGTTTCAAACTTTCTACTACAAGTTTTTGTTACTCAGTTCTAATTATTATTTTGTTAGCAGTATCGTTACTTTTTCTTTTGCATTATTGGGCAAACCTCTTCACAGCCTTTTCCCAAGAAACTTTCATTTGAAATTACCGTTACGCTGACAGGAGTCAGCTGTCTGCAGAATCTCTCAGCAAGGACACAGTGTTTGCAGGACCGGAAGTCAGTCACGCACATACCCGCTGCTGTGTAAACGCTGAACACGCCGAGGAGGTCAGGTATCATAGTGTTTACCACTTCAAGCATATTATTTTTCTCATCACTTGTGTATATACAAAACCTTGAATCAACTTTACCAATACAAATACCGGAACTCATTCAATGACTGTTTACCTAATCTTTACCTCATTATGGCTCATTGCCGGATTCCTCTCAATATCTGTGAGCTTCTGTGAGTGTATGAATTGTACGGGTGTGTGTGTGTGAAGACAGAAAGACTCAAACAGATTATACCTCATCATTTGTGTAAGGACTTATTACTGCTTTTATTACCAATTCAAACTACCATCTCCTTGCTAAGCTACTCATATCAGAGTCAGCCCACGCTGAGAGAAAAGTCTTTAAGCATAAATTCTGCTCTCATTTATCTGAAATTACTTAACATCAAAACTAGCTCACTGTGTTGTTACTTAAAGTAATCAGTGACTCTTGGGTATCATTCACAAAAGAGCAACAAAAACTTATTTCTTATAATAAATATTGTAGCGATTATAACATATTTGTTACATAATATTCAGGCCATATAAACATTAGTATCTGGTTATCAAACCATGGATCCTAATGAAATTAAAAAGGAATTTAATAATGTGTACCAGAAGCTTGATTTCTTAGCTCATGCATTAAATGAAGTCAAAGCTGAAAACACAGCTATCAGAACCTTGATAAAGGATTCATTAACCCCTAAGGAACCACAGCTTCCTGAGCCACACATACAAACACCTACACCCTTCTCAGGGAAAAGGTCAGAGTTCCGTGACTTTAAAAATGCATGCTTTCTCTTATTTTCTATGAAGCCACGTACCTATCCTACAGATAGAATTAGAGTCTGCACAACTATCTCTTATTTGATTGGTGAACCGCGGACTTGGGCCAATAGATTTTTTGAGAACAATGACCCCATATTAGATTCACTTCAAGAATTCTTTTCTGCTTTAGCTAGTTTATATGAGGACTCAAACAGTCAACTAAATGCAGAAACAAAATTAAGAGCCCTCAAACAAGGGAAAAGAACAGTGGAAGAATACACCACTGACTTCCAGATGTGGGCTTCTGAATCTCTTTGGAATGAGATCAGCCTGAAAAATCAATTTAGGTTGGGACTCTCAGAGGCTCTGAAGGACGAGCTATCTCGTCTGGAAATGCCTGAGACACTTGCATCATTAATTAAACTCAGTACAACACTTGATCGCAGACTGAGGGAAAGAAAGGCAGAAAAGGGTTACTATGATCCTACCCCCAGACGCATGACTCAAACTACCCAAGGTCACGATAGAAACCAATCCACACCCATGGAAATAGGTACTATCAAGGGACCACTATCTGCAGAGGAAAAGACCAGGAGGAGACTGGCGAATCTTTGCCTCTACTGTGCTCACAAAGAGCACACAGTATCCTCATGCCCACTATTGGCTAAACAAAAGAAGGGTAAGATTAAGACCAATATATTTGTGTGTAATACAAAAACAGCTACTCCAAACCAACTCACTTTATCCATTTCTTTACAATGGGATCAAACACATACCCAGACTGATGCCTTAATAGATTCCGGAGCATCTGGGATATATATAGATGCTGATTATGTATATAGAAAAAAAATTCCTATTGTGTGTAAAAAGCAACCAGTCTTTGTCAAATTAATTGATGGTTCTTTAATACAAAAAGGGCCTATAACCCATCACACCATTCCTTTACTGACAACATCACTAGATGGACATACCGAATATTTAACCTATGATATAATTCCTATTGATAGGCATGAAATAATTCTAGGGTACTCATGGTTGAATACACATAATCCAAACATAGATTGGTCTCATAACTCCATTTTCTTAACTTCAGATTACTGTACTAAAACTTGTTTTCCACATTGTTCAATATCCAGCCTGGAGACTGGTTTACCATTGGCATATTCTGATTTGGTAGATGTGTTCGATCTTAAAGAAGCGGACAGTTTACCACCTCATAGGCCCTTTGACTGTCCGATAGATATAATTCCTGGTTCACAAATCCCATATGGGAAAAACATAATTTATGCTTACCTGATAAATTTATTTCTCTTGTAGTGTATCCAGTCCACGGATCATCCATTACTTATGGGATATTAACTCCTCCCCAACAGGAAGTGCAAGAGGATTCACCCAGCAGAGCTGCTATATAGCTCCTCCCCTAACTGCCATTACCAGTCATTCGACCGAAAACATGTAGAGAAAGGAAAACCATAGGGTGCAGTGGTGACTGTAGTTTAATGGAAAAATTACCTGCCTTAAAGTGACAGGGCGGGCCGTGGACTGGATACACTACAAGAGAAATACATTTATCAGGTAAGCATAAATTATGTTTTCTCTTGTTAAGTGTATCCAGTCCACGGATCATCCATTACTTATGGGATACCAATACCAAAGCTAAAGTACACGGATGACGGGAGGGACAGGCAGGCTCTTTATACGGAAGGAACCACTGCCTGAAGAACCTTTCTCCCAAAAACAGCCTCCGAAGAAGCAAAAGTGTCAAATTTGTAAAATTTGGAAAAAGTATGAAGAGAAGACCAAGTTGCAGCCTTGCAAATCTGTTCAACAGAAGCCTCATTCTTAAAGGCCCAAGTGGAAGCCACAGCTCTAGTAGAATGTGCTGTAATTCTTTCAGGAGGCTGCTGTCCAGCAGTCTCATAGGCTAACCGTATTATGCTACGAAGCCAAAAGGAGAGAGAGGTAGCCGAAGCTTTTTGACCTCTCCTCTGACCAGAATAAACGACAAACAGGGAAGACGTTTGTCGAAAATCCTTAGTTGCCTGTAGATAAAATTTCAGGGCACGGACTACATCTAGATTGTGTAGCAGACGTTCCTTTTTCGAAGAAGGATTAGGACACAAAGATGGAACAACAATCTCTTGATTGATATTCCTGTTAGTGACCACCTTAGGTAGGAACCCAGTTTAGTACGCAGAACTACCTTGTCTGAATGAAAAATCAGATAAGGAGAATCACAATGTAAGGCAGATAACTTAGAGACTCTTCGAGCCGAGGAAATCGCCATTAAAAACAGAACTTTCCAAGATAACAACTTGATATCAATGGAATGAAGGGGTTCAAACGGAACCCCCTGTAAAACATTAAGAACTAAGTTCAAACTCCATGGTGGAGCAACAGTTTTAAACACAGGCTTGATCCTAGCTAAAGCCTGACAAAAAGCTTGAACGTCCGGAACTTCTGACAGACGTTTGTGTAAAAGAATGGACAGAGCTGAAATCTGTCCCTTTAAGGAACTAGCGGATAAACCCTTTTCTAAACCTTCTTGTAGAAAAGACAATATCCTCGGAATCCTAACCTTACTCCATGAGTAACTCTTGGATTCGCACCAATATAAGTATTTGCGCCATATCTTATGGTAAATCTTTCTGGTAACAGGCTTCCTAGCCTGTATTAAGGTATCAATAACTGACTCAGAAAAACCACGTTTTGATAAAATCAAGCGTTCAATTTCCAAGCAGTCAGCTTCAGAGAAATTAGATTTTGATGTTTGAAGGGACCCTGGATCAGAAGGTCCTGTTTCAGAGGTAGCGACCAAGGTGGACAGGATGACATGTCCACTAGATCTGCATACCAAGTCCTGCGTGGCCATGCAGGTACTATTAGAATCACTGATGCTCTCTCCTGTTTGATTCTGGCAATCAATCGAGGAAGCATCGGGAAGGGTGGAAACACATAAGCCATCCCGAAGGTCCAAGGTGCTGTCAAAGCATCTATCAGAACCGCTCCCGGATCCCTGGATCTGGACCCGTAACGAGGAAGCTTGGCGTTCTGTCGAGACGCCATGAGATCTATCTCTGGTTTGCCCCAACGTCGAAGTATTTGGGCAAAGACCTCTGGATGAAGTTCCCACTCCCCCGGATGAAAAGTCTGACGACTTAAGAAATCCGCCTCCCAGTTCTCCACTCCCGGGATGTGGATTGCTGACAGGTGGCAAGAGTGAGACTCTGCCCAGCGAATTATCTTTGATACTTCCATCATTGCTAGGGAGCTTCTTGTCCCTCCCTGATGGTTGATGTAAGCTACAGTCGTGATGTTGTCCGACTGAAACCTGATGAACCCCCGAGTTGTTAACTGGGGCCAAGCCAGAAGGGCATTGAGAACTGCTCTCAATTCCAGAATGTTTATTGGTAGGAGACTCTCCTCCTGATTCCATTGTCCCTGAGCCTTCAGAGAATTAGCCTAGTAGGCTGGCGTCTGTTGTTACAATTGTCCAGTCCGGCCTGCTGAAAGGCATCACCCTGGACAGATGTGGCCGAGAAAGCCACCATAGAAGAGAATTTCTGGTCTCTTGATCCAGATTCAGAGTAGGGGACAAGTCTGAGTAATCCCCATTCCACTGACTTAGCATGCACAATTGCAGCGGTCTGAGATGTAGGCGTGCAAAGGGTACTATGTCCATTGCTGCTACCATTAAGCCGATCACCTCCATGCATTGAGCTACTGACGGGTGTTGAATGGAATGAAGGACACGGCATGCATTTTGAAGCTTTGTTAACCTGTCTTCTGTCAGGTAAATCTTCATTTCTACAGAATCTATTCCCAAGAAGGGAACTCTTGTGAGTGGAAAGAGAGAACTCTTCTTTTCGTTCACCTTCCATCCATGCGACCTTAGAAATGCCAGTACTAACTCTGTATGAGACTTGGCAGTTTGAAAGCTTGAAGCTTGTATCAGAATGTCGTCTAGGTACGGAGCTACCGCAATTCCTCGCGGTCTTAGTACCGCCAGAAGAGCACCCAGAACCTTTGTGAAGATTCTCGGAGCCGTAGCCAATCCGAATGGAAGAGCTACAAACTGGTAATGCCTGTCTAGAAAGGCAAACCTTAGATACCGGTAATGATCTTTGTGAATCGGTATGTGAAGGTAAGCATCCTTTAAATCCACTGTGGTCATGTACTGACCCTTTTGGATCATGGGTAAAATTGTCCGAATAGTTTCCATTTTGAACGATGGAACTCTTAGGAATTTGTTTAGGATCTTTAAATCCAAGATAGGCCTGAAAGTTCCCTCTTTTTTGGGAACCACAAACAGATTTGAGTAAAACCCTTGTCCTTGTTCCGACCGCGGAACCGGATGGATCACTCCCATTAATAAAAGATCTTGTACGCAGCGTAGAAACGCCTCTTTCTTTATTTGGTTTGTTGACAACCTTGACAGATGAAATCTCCCTCTTGGGGGAGAGAATTTGAAGTCTAGAAGGTATCCCTGAGATATGATCTCTAACGCCCAGGGATCCTGGACATCTCTTGCCCAAGCCTGGGCGAAGAGAGAAAGTCTGCCCCCCACTAGATCCGTTCCCCGATCGGGGGCCCTCGATTCATGCTGTCTTAGGGGCAGCAGCAGGTTTCCCAGCCTGCTTGCCCTTGTTCCAGGACTGGTTAGGTCTCCAGCCTTGTCTGTAGCGAGCAACAGCTCCTTCCTGTTTTGGTGCAGAGGAAGTTGATGCTGCTCCTGCTTTGAAATTACGAAAGGAACGAAAATTAGACTGTCTAGCCTTAGGTTTGGCTCTGTCTTGAGGCAGGGCATGGCCTTTACCTCCTGTAATGTCAGCGATAATTTCTTTCAACCCGGGCCCGAATAAGGTCTGCCCTTTGAAAGGTATATTAAGCAATTTAGATTTAGAAGTAACGTCAGCTGACCAGGATTTTAGCCACAGTGCTCTGCGTGCCTGAATGGCGAATCCGGAATTCTTAGCCGTAAGTTTAGTTAAATGTACTACGGCATCTGAAATAAATGAGTTAGCTAACTTAAGGGCTTTAAGCTTGTGTGTAATCTCATCTAATGGAGCTGATTCAAGTGTCTCTTCCAGAGACTCAAACCAAAATGCTGCTGCAGCCGTGACAGGCGCAATGCATGCAAGAGGTTGCAATATAAAACCTTGTTGAACAAACATTTTCTTAAGGTAACCCTCTAACTTTTTATCCATTGGATCTGAAAAGGCACAGCTATCCTCCACCGGGATAGTGGTACGCTTAGCTAAAGTAGAAACTTCTCCCTCCACCTTAGGGACCGTTTGCCATAAGTCCCGTGTGGTGGCGTCTATTGGAAACATCTTTCTAAATATCGGAGGGGGTGAGAACGGCACACCGGGTCTATCCCACTCCTTAGTAACAATTTCAGTAAGTCTCTTAGGTATAGGAAAAACGTCAGTACTCGCCGGTACCGCAAAATATTTATCCAACCTACACATTTTCTCTGGTATTGCAACTGTGTTACAATCATTCAGAGCCGCTAACACCTCCCCTAGTAATACACGGAGGTTTTCCAGCTTAAATTTAAAATTTGAAATATCTGAATCCAGTTTGTTTGGATCAGAACCGTCACCCGCAGAATGAAGCTCTCCGTCCTCATGTTCTGCAAATTGTGACGCAGTGTCTGACATGGCCCTAATATTATCAGCGCACTCTGTTCTCACCCCAGAGTGATCATGCTTACCTCTTAGTTCTGGTAATGTAGCCAAAACTTCAGTCATAACAGTAGCCATATCCTGTAATGTGATTTGTAATGGCCGCCCAGATGTACTCGGCGCTACAATATCACGCACCTCCCGAGCGGGAGATGCAGGTACTGACACGTGAGGCGAGTTAGTCGGCATAACTCTCCCCTAGTTGTTTGGTGAAATATGTTCAATTTGTACAGATTGACTTTTATTTAAAGTAGCATCAATGCAGTTAGTACATAAATTTCTATTGGGCTCCACTTTGGCTTTAGCACATATAGCACAGATATCTTCCTCTGAATCAGACATGTTTAACACACTAGCAAATAAACTAGCAACTTGGAAATACTTTTCAAGTAATTTACTATAATATGAAAACGTACTGTGCCTATAAGAAGCACAGAAAAAGTTATGACAGTTGAAAATTAATAAACTGAAAAGTTATAGCATCAAATCTTTGTAAAAAACACAATTTTAGCAAAGGATTGCTCCCATTAGCAAAGGATAACTAACCCTGAAAGCAGAAAAAAAAAAAAAAAAAAATACAGAAATAAACGTTTTTTTTATCACAGTCAACTACAATCTCACAGCTCTGCTGTGAGTGATTACCTCCCTCAAAACAAGTTTTGAAGACCCCTGAGTTCTGAACCGGATCATGCAGGGAAGACAATAAACTTCTGACTGAATTTTTTGATGCGTAGCAAAAGCACCTCTCCCCCTCACACATAACAGTGAGAGAGATCAGTAAACTGTCATAAATTAAATAAAACGACTGCCAAGTGGAAAAAAATAGTGCCCAAAACATTTTTTCACCCAGTACCTCAGAAAATTAAACGATTTTACATGCCAGCAAAAAACGTTTAACATTAATAAATTGAGTGTTATTAAAAAGCCTGTTGCTAGTCCCTGCAAATTAGGCTAAAGTTTTATGCATACAGTATAATTCCAGTGAAGTGCCATTCCCCAGAATACTGAAGTGTAAAATATACATACATGACAGCCTGATACCAGTTGCTGCTACTGCATTTAAGGCTGAGTTTACATTATATCGGTATGGCAGAATTTTCTCATCAATTCCATTGTCAGAAAATAATAAGCTGCTACATACCTCTTTGCAGATTAATCTGCCCGCTGTCCCCTGATCTGAAGTTTACCTCTCCTCAGATGGCCGAGAAACAGCAATATGATCTTAACTACTCCGGCTAAAATCATAGAAAAACTCAGGTAGATTCTTCTTCAAATTCTACCAGAGAAGGAATAACACACTCCGGTGCTATTATAAAATAACAAACTTTTGATTGAAGGTATGAAACTAAGTATAATCACCACAGTCCTCTCACACATCCTATCTATTCGTTGGGTGCAAGAGAATGACTGGTAATGGCAGTTAGGGGAGGAGCTATATAGCAGCTCTGCTGGGTGAATCCTCTTGCACTTCCTGTTGGGGAGGAGTTAATATCCCATAAGTAATGGATGATCCGTGGACTGGATACACTTAACAAGAGAAATCTACCCATTATCTCAAACCGAACTCGAACACTTACGCACCTATCTAGATGATAACCTCAAAAAAGGTTTTATCTCACATTCCACATCACCAGCAGCAGCTGGAATCTTTTTTGTAAAAAATAAGGACCACTCACTACGACCCATAATAGATTATAGAGGCCTCAACGCAATTACCATAAAAAATCGTTACCCACTACCCTTGATACCAGAATTGATAGAAAGATTGACAAATGCAACAATTTATACCAAACTAGATCTTAAAGGCGCTTATAACTTAATTTGCATCAAAAAAGGGGATGAATGGAAAACAGCCTTCAGGACACGCTATGGCTTATTCCAATACAACGTGATGCCATTTGGTTTAACTAATGCCCCAGCGACTTTTCAATATTTTATTAACAAAATATTCCACGATCTCATAGACATATGCGTCATCATCTATCTAGATGATATTCTGGTATATTCCAAATCCCTTAAAGAACATGAAAAACATGTAAGGTAGGTCCTGACACGGCTACGAGAGCACCGACTGTTTGCAAAGATGGAAAAATGTAATTTCCATGTTCAACAAATAAAATTTCTTGGATATATCATTTCACCTAATACAATCCAAATGGACCCAGACAAGATAATTGCAATAACTAATTGGCCACAACCTAAAACCCTGAGAGCACTCCAGAGGTTTCTGGGATTCTCCAATTTTTACAGAAAATTTATAAATAAATTTTCAGACATTGTGAAGCCACTCACATTACTTACTAGAAAGAACTGTAACTACAAATGGAATGACGAGGCTCAAAAAGCATTTCTTACTCTAAAACATTTATTCACAGTAGCACCTGTGTTAACCCTGCCTGATTATACTTCACAGTTCATTCTAGAAGTAGATGCTTCTAATTATGGACTAGGAGCCGTCTTATCCCAGAAGGATAAAACTACTCAGGAATTACATCCAATAGAGTTCTACTCCAGATCTTTGCTCCCAGCTGAACTAAACTATAATGTGGGAGATAAAGAACTTTTAGCGATTAAAGCTGCTTTAGAGCATTGGAGGCACCTTTTAGAAGGATCTCCAGAACCTTTCCTGATATACACTGACCATAAGAACTTAGAATACTTGCGGAAAAACAAGACTCTCTCAGCCCGACAAGTTCGCTGGTCTTTATTCTTAGACCGTTTCAATTTTTTAATCACCTACAGACCTGGAAACAATAATACTAAAGCTGATGCACTATCTCGAATACCGAATGTCAATTCGAGTCTGGATACCCTCAATCCGATTATTCCTCAAGAAAAATCCCTTGGATCCCTAACCTCTCTTGAAAGTGAGATCTTATCTGAACTAAATAAAGAAACAGAGCTACCTAGTGACTGTGAGAAAGACGAAGTCACCGGACTTTACCTTCACAACAAGAAAATCTATGTTCCCAAAACACTCAGAGATGTCATTCTACATCATCATCACGACAATGTTTTAGCAGGACATAAAGGCATACAAAAAACCACAGAGCTAATTAAACGCTACTTCTGGTGGCCTCAAATGGAACTTTCTATTATCTCCTATATAAAAAAATGTGATATATGTGCAAGAAACAAAGTTATACACAAAAAAACAATTGGATATCTCTCACCACTACCAATACCGTCTATGCCATGGTCCACCATCTCCATGGATTTCATAGTAGATCTACCCTCATCTCAACACTTTACCACAATATTAGTAGTTGTTGATCACTTAACAAAACTTGCACATTTCATCCCTCTCAAGAATCTACCTACTGCTATGACTACAGCTAGAGTATTTTTGAAACACATAGTACGCTTACATGGCATTCCCACTACCATCATTTCTGATCGGGGTACACAGTTTACCTCAGCTCTCTGGAAATCACTTTGTAAACTCCTACAAATAGAGACCAGGTACTCAACTTCATTCCACCCTCAAACCAACGGGTTGACTGAACGCCTAAATCAGACTTTAGAGCAGTTCCTAAGATGTTACATAACCCACTTGCAGGACGATTGGATTGAATACCTACCTATGGCAGAATTCTCTTATAACAATTCGATATCAACATCCACGAAGATGACTCCATTCTTTACCACCTATGGATATAATCCATCCACTATAGCCATATCGCATGCCCCGGTCTCTTGTCCAAGTATTACTGATTTCACCTCAACACTAAAAGACAGACTAGAGATACTCAAACTTCATTTAAGTGAGGCTAAAGATCGTCAGAAAAAATATTATGACTATCATCATTCACCAACACCTCTCTACAAAATAGGTGACTTAGTGCTACTCTCTACCAAACATCTTAAGCTTCAGATCCCCAGCAAGAAATTAGCTAATCAATATATCGGACCGTACCCCATTGTTTCCATAGTAAATCCGAATGCTGTTAAGTTGAAATTACCCATTGATTGTAGGTTGCACCCAGTATTCCACGTCTCCCTTCTAAAACCTTATGACTCCCCTCATCAATCATCTCCTCTCCCTCCTGTTTTGCTTCAGGATGGCCCGGAGTATGAGGTGGAGCGAATTCTTGACTCCAGGGTACGGAGACGTTCTCTCCAGTATTTGGTTAAGTGGAAAGGTTATGGTATGGAGGAAAACTCCTGGGTTTCTCACTTGGACGTTCATGCTCCTTCTCTTCGATCTGCATTCCACAGACGTTACCCCAATAAACCTTCCTGATTTGAATTGGGGGGCCTTGAGGGGGGTATGTGATATACCTTTAAGGTATATCACCTGTTTGGCCTCTAACCCTATAAAAGGTTTCCTGTTCCTGTATCTCATTGCCTGAATATTGAAGGACATACACTGCTGTGCATCTGAGTTTCTAATTTGCTCTGATTGTTTCTGCAGTGTTTCAAACTTTCTACTACAAGTTTTTGTTACTCAGTTCTAATTATTATTTTGTTAGCAGTTTCGTTACTTTTTCTTTTGCATTATTGGGCAAACCTCTTCACAGCCTTTTCCCAAGAAACTTTCATTTGAAATTACCGTTACGCTGACTGGAGTCAGCTGTCTGCAGAATCTCTCAGCAAGGACACAGTGTTTGCAGGACCGGAAGTCAGTCACGCACATACCCGCTGCTGTGTAAACGCTGAACACGCCGAGGAGGTCAGGTATCATAGTGTTTACCACTTCAAGCATATTATTTTTCTCATCACTTGTGTATATACAAAACCTTGAATCAACTTTACCAATACAAATACCGGAACTCATTCAATGACTGTTTACCTAATCTTTACCTCATTATTGCTCATTGCCGGATTCCTCTCAATATCTGTGAGCTTCTGTGAGTGTATGAATTGTACGGGTGTGTGTGTGTGAAGACAGAAAGACTCAAACAGATTATACCTCATCATTTGTGTAAGGACTTATTACTGCTTTTATTACCATTTCAAACTACCATCTCCTTGCTAAGCTACTCATATCAGAGTCAGCCCACGCTGAGAGAAAAGTCTTTAAGCATAAATTCTGCTCTCATTTATCTGAAATTACTTAACATCAAAACTAGCTCACTGTGTTGTTACTTAAAGTAATCAGTGACTCTTGGGTATCATTCACAAAAGAGCAACAAAAACTTATTTCTTATAATAAATATTGTAGCGATTATAACGTATTTGTTACAATGCCTTGAGAAAAGCAGTTTATATTGGCCCCTCAGAAGAGGTATTGATTTATCTACTCACATTATGCCTAACGGAGAACTACTTCCTATTTGACACAACATTCTATTTGCAGATTTCAGGAACGGCGATGGGGTCCAATGTGGCCCCATCCCTGGCCAATCTGTACATGGCACAATATTAGTCGTCCTTGATGAAAGTGTTTGAAACTACTCAAATTAAATACTACTGTCGTTACATAGACGATTTGTTTCTGATATGGGGAGATGATAACAACAGTCTACTCAACTGGATTGACAATCTGAATTCCCTTGAGAGCCCTATTAAATTCACACATACATCTACGAACACGATGGTGGACTACCTGGATGTTAGGGTATTTAAGGTGGAAGGGAGATTGGGCACCACCCTATTTCGCAAAGACACTGACCGCAATTCATTGCTCCATGCAAGGAGCTGCCACCAACCTAGTCTCATTCGTAATATTCCGAAGGCACAGTACCAACGGGTAATTAGAAATAATACCAACGATGTTATGTGCCAACAACAACTTAATGAGATGACACAACGCTTCGTGGAAAGAGGATATAACAAAAGAAAATTGTCTGAAATGAAAGATAAGGTACTTCATCCAGATGAATCAGGAGACATATCCTCTCTGGGTACGAATGATCAACTGACCTTTGTGACCACATATTCACCTGATGTTATACCAATAACACAGATGATTAAAGAAGAATGGAAATTGGTGGAGACTGACCATACCCTTCCATTCAGAAACTGGAGGGCCCCAAGAATTGGATACAAAAGAGGACGAAACCTCAGGGATCATCTCGTCAAAGCTGACATCAACACTGAAAGTGGCCCCCAAACCTGGCTAAAGACCAAGAAGAAAGGTTGTTACCGATGCATTAGTTGTGTGACGTGTAGTGGGATGCTCATGGGCACACACTTTCATCATCCTGAGAGTAACAAATCTTATGAGATAAAATTCTTCCTAACCTGCACCACAAAATTTGTGGTTTATCTCTTAAACTGCCTGTGTGGTAAATTCTACACAGGTAAAACCACTGACGATGCCAGGACTAGGATGGCCAATCACAGATCAAGCATACGGACAGCTATACGAAGCGGCAAGGCAGACCAACCGGTAGCGAGACATTTTTTGGAAGCAGGACACTCTGTCACTGATCTGAGATTCAGATTAATTGACCATGTACCGACCCTAAAAGGGGGGGGGGGGGGGTGACAGAGCAAAGACACTTCTACGCAAGGAGTCAAGATGGATATACGAACTGGGAACTTTACATCCTAGAGGCCTTAATACACATACAGGATGGAAGTGTTATTTGTGATGAACTCTCCAGGACTATTGACTCCTTTCTGAGAGTCCACTTTCCATATACATGAGGGTAAACTTTCGATTTATATGAGGGTCCATATTTCCATTATGACATTTTTAGGGAATTTTGTCCAGAGGACTATAGTTATAAGATGATGATATTATCTCTATATTATCCTTTTTGATCAATTATCTATAAATGGTTAATTACCTGAGTGTACCCCTTGTAGTCACCAGGGTAACTATATGACCCATGCAATTAGATCTCCAGATAGTCAACTTGTTTGATACTTTCATGTTTATTTCTCGCATCGGATAGATGATTTATGCATATGTAATATACAATAGATTTAGAAATAGTCTCTGTCAGTCCCCACTGTGTTTGTTTTTATTGTTATTTTGTAATTTTTAATCTACATGTCTGATCACAATTTGATCATGTTGCACATTCGATTATGCCACATATTTTTGTATTTGTTACCCATTTCTCTCTCTCCAGGAGTGTTTTATCTCCCCTTGTTGGATTTCCCTTTGTGGTTTTTATTGTTCTTTTGGTGTCTGTCCTATGCTTTGAAATTTGAGATACTTGTAACTATATGTTGTAGTGGGTGATATTTATGCCACTCATCTGGTAAATTGAAGGATTGTATATACACACATATACATTGAAGTGATGATTTAGGGAACATTGTTTACATACTGTGAGGTCGTGTGTTGATGTGGATAAGGCCAGTGAGATCAAAATCACGGTTGTTTGTATGATGGGGGTCCGCTGTTTTGAGATTGGCGACATCGGATTTTGTTGCTTTCACATTTAATATATTTTTTGTTACATTAAGGACATTATGTCCTCTAACATTTGACACATGGTGAGCTGTCTTGGGTGTTGATATAGGGACCGGTTGGTCCACATTGAGTGTATGTGATTTTGCACAAGATTTTTATGTAAGCAAGATTTACTTGCTAGATGTTTTAACATCACCCGACTTTGTATAGTATACCCGCCCATTGGTGAAGTAGGTGTCCAATCAGCAACATGGGACGTATTATCTATCATTCAATACGGTCTATTTATATTTATTATCCATGTATACACTGGATGTCTGAAAGATAGCGAGGAGCAGTTCCAGATAGGAGGATGCTGTTGATTTATTTGCGCTCTGTGCGAACCATACCTAGATGCTAAGTGTTTACAGGTTTAGTTGTCATCGGGCAACACAGTTCATACATGCGCACTGAATGAATAGGTGACCTATCAGACAAAAGGAGTTGAATTTGCGACCTATCAGACAAAAGGTGTTCGTTGCTATGGTTACCTAGACTTGTTAGTAACCGATCTTTAACTAAGGTTGAACGTTCTATACTCTTTTGGTTTATCTTGGCCTATAAGTTTAGATCGCATTTTTGAGGTGTGATGACGTCTGCCCTGGTTGTCTTGTGTTCAGGGCGTCCTTAACAACTGGGCTTGGTTACGCTTTGGTTGTCAAGTATGACGTCTCATTGTCATATGTAATACTGATGGTGATTGGCTGAGCGGTTTTTGCAAAGTTATAATTTGTTGCAGACATTAGGACTTTTGACAGTATTTTATTTATTATATTTCAAGTGTGGACATAATCACTCCCTGCAGAGTTTGCTTTTTGGGTCCTATATCACTATGTTTATTACATATCGGTTTTTTTATTATTATTATTATCGGTTATTTGTAGAGCGCCAACAGATTCCGCAGCGCTATTAACAAAACATAATTTATGCTTACCTGATAAATTCCTTTCTTCTGTTGTGTGATCAGTCCACGGGTCATCATTACTTCTGGGATATAACTCCTCCCCAACAGGAAATGCAAGAGGATTCACCCAGCAGAGCTGCATATAGCTCCTCCCCTCTACGTCAGTCCCAGTCATTCGACCAAGAATCAACGAGAAAGGAGTAACCAAGGGTGAAGTGGTGACTGGAGTATAATTTAAAAGATATTTACCTGCCTTAAAACAGGGCGGGCCGTGGACTGATCACACAACAGAAGAAAGGAATTTATCAGGTAAGCATAAATTATGTTTTCTTCTGTTATGTGTGATCAGTCCACGGGTCATCATTACTTCTGGGATACCAATACCAAAGCAAAAGTACACGGATGACGGGAGGGATAGGCAGGCTCTTTATACAGAAGGAACCACTGCCTGAAGAACCTTTCTCCCAAAAATAGCCTCCGAAGAAGCAAAAGTGTCAAATTTGTAAAATTTGGAAAAAGTATGAAGCGAAGACCAAGTTGCAGCCTTGCAAATCTGTTCAACAGAGGCCTCATTCTTAAAGGCCCAAGTGGAAGCCACAGCTCTAGTGGAGTGAGCTGTAATTCTTTCAGGAGGCTGCTGTCCAGCAGTCTCATAGGCTAAACGTATTATGCTACGAAGCCAAAAGGAGAGAGAGGTAGCAGAAGCTTTTTGACCTCTCCTCTGTCCAGAATAAACGACAAACAGGGAAGAAGTTTGGCGAAAATCTTTAGTTGCCTGCAAGTAGAACTTGAGGGCACGAACTACATCCAGATTGTGTAGAAGACGTTCCTTCTTTGAAGAAGGATTTGGACACAAGGATGGAACAACAATCTCTTGATTGATATTCCTGTTAGTGACTACCTTAGGTAAGAACCCAGGTTTAGTACGCAGAACTACCTTGTCTGAGTGAAAAATCAGATAAGGAGAATCACAATGTAAGGCTGATAACTCAGAGACTCTTCGAGCCGAGGAAATAGCCATTAAAAACAGAACTTTCCAAGATAACAATTTTATATCAATGGAATGAAGGGGTTCAAACGGAACACCCTGTAAAACGTTAAGAACTAAGTTTAAACTCCATGGCGGAGTAACAGCTTTAAACACAGGCTTGATTCTAGCTAAAGCCTGACAAAAGGCCTGGACGTCTGGATTTTCTGACAGACGCCTGTGTAACAAGATGGACAGAGCTGAAATCTGTCCCTTTAATGAACTAGCTGATAAACCCTTTTCTAAACCTTCTTGTAGAAAGGACAATATCCTAGCGATCCTAACCTTACTCCAGGAGTAACCTTTGGATTCGCACCAGTATAGGTATTTACGCCATATTTTATGGTAAATCCTTCTGGTAACAGGCTTCCTAGCCTGTATCAGGGTATCAATAACCGACTCAGAAAAACCACGTTTTGATAAAATCAAGCGTTCAATTTCCAAGCAGTCAGCTTCAGAGAAGTTAGATTTTGATGTTTGAATGGACCCTGTATCAGAAGGTCCTGTCTTAGAGGTAGAGACCAAGGCGGACAGGATGACATGTCCACTAGATCTGCATACCAAGTCCTGCGTGGCCATGCAGGCGCTATTAGAATCACTGATGCTCTCTCCTGTTTGATTTTGGCAATCAATCGAGGAAGCAGCGGGAAGGGTGGAAACACATAAGCCATCCCGAAGTTCCAAGGTGCTGTCAAAGCATCTATCAGAACCGCTCCCGGATCCCTGGATCTGGACCCGTAGTGAGGAAGTTTGGCGTTCTGGCGAGACGCCATGAGATCTATCTCTGGTTTGCCCCAACGTCGAAGTATTTGGGCAAAGACCTCCGGATGAAGTTCCCACTCCCCCGGATGAAAAGTCTGGCGACTCAAGAAATCCGCCTCCCAGTTCTCCACTCCCGGGATGTGGATTGCTGACAGGTGGCAAGAGTGAGACTCTGCCCAGCGAATTATCTTTGATACTTCCATCATTGCTAGGGAGCTTCTTGTCCCTCCCTGATGGTTGATGTAAGCTACAGTCGTGATGTTGTCCGACTGAAACCTGATGAACCCCCGAGTTGTTAATTGGGGCCAAGCCAGAAGGGCATTGAGAACTGCTCTCAATTCCAGGATGTTTATTGGAAGGAGACTCTCCTCCTGATTCCATAGTCCCTGAGCCTTCAGAGAATTCCAGACAGCGCCCCAACCTAGTAGGCTGGCGTCTGTTGTTACAATTGTCCAGTCTGGCCTGCTGAATGGCATCCCCCTGGACAGGTGTGGCCGATAAAGCCACCATAGAAGAGAATTTCTGGTCTCTTGATTCAGATTCAGAGTAGGGGACAAATCTGAGTAATCCCCATTCCACTGACTTAGCATGCACAATTGCAGCGGTCTGAGGTGTAGGCGTGCAAAAGGTACTATGTCCATTGCCGCTACCATTAAGCCGATCACCTCCATGCATTGAGCTACTGACGGGTGTTGAATGGAATGAAGGACACGGCATGCATTTTGAAGCTTTGTTAACCTGTCTTCTGTCAGGTAAATCTTCATTTCTACAGAATCTATAAGAGTCCCCAAGAATGGAACCCTTGTGAGAGGAAAAAGAGAACTCTTCTTTTCGTTCACTTTCCATCCATGCGACCTTAGAAATGCCAGAACTAACTCTGTATGAGACTTGGCAGTTTGAAAGCTTGAAGCTTGTATTAGAATGTCGTCTAGGTACGGAGCTACCGAAATCCCTCGCGGTCTTAGTACCGCCAGAAGGGCACCCAGAACCTTTGTGAAGATTCTTGGAGCCGTAGCCAATCCGAATGGAAGAGCTACAAACTGGTAGTGCCTGTCTAAGAAGGCAAACCTTAGATACCGGTGATGATCTTTGTGAATCGGTATGTGAAGGTAAGCATCTTTTAAATCCACTGTGGTCATGTACTGACCCTTTTGGATCATGGGTAAGATTGTCCGAATAGTTTCCATTTTGAACGATGGAACTCTTAGGAATTTGTTTAGAATCTTTAAATCTAAGATTGGCCTGAAAGTTCCCTCTTTTTTGGGAACCACAAACAGGTTTGAGTAGAACCCTTGTCCTTGTTCCGACCGCGGAACCGGATGGATCACTCCCATTAATAACAGATCTTGTACACAGCGTAGAAACGCTTCTTTCTTTATCTGGTTTGTTGACAATCTTGACAGATGAAATCTCCCTCTTGGGGGAGATAATTTGAAGTCTAGAAGGTATCCCTGAGATATGATCTCTAGCGCCCAGGGATCCTGAACATCTCTTGCCCAGGCCTGGGCGAAGAGAGAAAGTCTGCCCCCCACTAGATCCGGTCCCGGATCGGGGGCTCTCGGTTCATGCTGTCTTTGGGGCAGCAGCAGGTTTCCTGGCCTGCTTGCTCTTGTTCCAGGACTGGTTAGGCTTCCAGCCTTGCCTGTAACGAGCAACAGCTCCCTCCTGTTTTGGTGCAGTGGAGGTTGATGCTGCTCCTGTTTTGAAATTCCGAAAGGGACGAAAATTAGACTGTCTAGCCTTAGCTTTGGCTTTGTCTTGAGGTAGGGCGTGGCCCTTACCTCCTGTAATGTCAGCGATAATTTCTTTCAAACCGGGCCCAAATAAAGACTGCCCCTTGAAAGGTATATTAAGTAATTTGGACTTAGAAGTAACATCAGCTGACCAGGATTTTAGCCACAGCGCCCTACGTGCCTGTATGGCGAATCCTGAGTTCTTAGCCGTAAGTTTGGTTAAATGTACTACGGCCTCCGAAATGAATGAATTAGCTAGTTTAAGGACTCTAAGCCTGTCCGTAATGTCGTCTAGCGTAGATGAACTAAGGTTCTCTTCCAGAGACTCAATCCAAAATGCTGCCGCAGCCGTAATCGGCGCGATACATGCAAGGGGTTGCAATATAAAACCTTGTTGAACAAACATTTTCTTAAGGTAACCCTCTAATTTTTTATCCATTGGATCTGAAAAAGCACAGCTATCCTCCACCGGGATAGTGGTACGCTTAGCTAAAGTAGAAACTGCTCCCTCCACCTTAGGGACCGTTTGCCATAAGTCCCGAGTGGTGGTGTCTATTGGAAACATCTTTCTAAATATTGGAGGGGGTGAGAACGGCACACCGGGTCTATCCCACTCCTTAGTAACAATTTCAGTTAGTCTCTTAGGTATAGGAAAAACGTCAGTACTCGCCGGTACCGCAAAGTATTTATCCAACCTACACAGTTTCTCTGGTATTGCAACGGTGTTACAATCATTGAGAGCTGCTAAGACCTCCCCTAGTAATACACGGAGGTTCTCCAATTTAAATTTAAAATTTGAAATATCTGAATCCAATCTGTTTGGATCAGAACCGTCACCTACAGAATGAAGCTCTCCGTCCTCATGCTCTGCAAGCTGTGACGCAGTATCAGACATGGCCCTAGTATTGTCAGCGCACTCTGTTCTCACCCCAGAGTGATCACGCTTGCCTCTTAGTTCTGGTAATTTAGACAAAACTTCAGTCATAACAGTAGCCATATCTTGTAATGTTATCTGTAATGGCCGCCCAGATGTATTAGGCGCCATAATATCACGCACCTCCCGGGCGGGAGATGCAGGTACTGCCGCGT
>NC_069503.1:123949108-124024508 GCF_027579735.1 Bombina bombina
TTGCGGCGGGGTCCGGGGGTGGCGGTTTAGGGGTTAATAAGTTTATTTAGTTGCGGGGGGCTCCGGGAGCGGCGGTTTAGGGGGTAAAACTGTATAGTATAGTGTGGGTGCTTAGTGACAGGGTAGCAAGAAAGCTGTGAATAAGCTGAAGAGCAGCGAGATCGATGACTGTTAGCTAACAACAGTCCGCTGCTCATCACACCGTACTTGGTGCGCGGCTTTTTGACAGCTTTCTTGATAAATTTGGCGAACGTATTCAGGTCCGCGGCGGTGATGTTAGGCGATCTTAGGTGAGCGTATTGGGGCCGTCGAATGCAGGTAAGTAGACAGCTTGATAAATAGAGGCCAAGGACTTAACATTTTAATGTTTATATTTAGAGCATCAAGATGATAACTTTTACACATACAGCAAATATATTAACTTACATTGCAAAGAACAAATTTCATTTGAAATTCTACAAAATAAACAAGAGCTGTTTAAGAACCTGTTTTTAAAAAGTAAAAAAAAATGTGTAACCGTTTCCCAGTCATATACATGGACATTGTGTAACACGCCATAGCGTCATCTATTGGTTGAAAGTTCCTTGACATGTGTAACACAGCTCCATCTATCGGTAGAAGGTTCATCACCAAAATGTGTACTGGGGAAATAGAATAATTTGCATATATTTTGCATAGTTACAATTCAATGTCTGGCTGTGAGTTTTATAATTTATCCCTCCCCTAAATCCCCCTTCCTTTCGTGAGAGTTATATTTTATTATTATGTTGTTTTCTATATATATTTTTTTGTGGCGTGTCACCCTAAGTTAAATAGGGTGTTGTTAGAGTCTAGTACAGAGTGAAATAAAGCATTATATGTAGCTCCTTTTGGAACTGGTTGTTTTATCTGGTTCTTTCAGGAATTTCAGTAGTAGTCTTAGGACCTACTATTTGGCTACACTTATCAAACTGCAGTGCAGTGTGGCTATTGTAATACTGTCTTAACAAGCACACAGTAGATGAATGCATAATTAAATGTTATATAATACATTTGATGGGACAGTAATTTTACTATACTATGTTGAGTACAAATTTGCCATCATGAGGTACAAAGGGCTTGTCACTGGGGCAGTACCCTTAAAAGGACAAATTTGCACCATGTTTAAGGATATATTATGGTACTATAACATTGAGGTCCAATCTAGTCACTAAAGGTGCATAATTAACTTTGAAAGGTACAATCTGCAAGGGTAACAATAGGTTCCCATATTAAAGGGTACAGTGGGTGTACCTTTGAGGGTACTGCCCCAGTGACAAGCTGTTGTACCCCTAAAGGTACAATTTTTGCACATTTTTTCTGACACATACAGAAAGTCACACATACATGTACACACTTATATAGATACACATACAGAGAGTCACAGATATACAAACATACATGTATAAACACATAAGTCCCGATGTATCTTCCTCATCAGACTTATGAGAAAGGGCAACTTGGGAAGCAGAACTGAGGACAGGCACCTTACCTTCTGAATTTCTAGATTTCCTCTTGCGTTTTCACTGTAATCTGGGAATTGCAGCTAATGCTGCAGATAGCGCTAAAGATACCTGGGCAGCAATTTTTGCTTTTAAATAAACTCCACTAGGAGTTATAGAGGAACCACAGGGCACTGCATGTGACACCATTGAGGTTTTGGACGTAGCAGGAGCTAGCTGAGGTATTATTTTAACAGCATCATCCAGAGAGACATCAGGTTAAAAATGTTTACCTTCATTTTGCAAGGTTTTCTTGACACATGAAGAACAAAATTGCATAGGAGCTGCAACTTGTGCATCTAAACATAATAAGCATTAATTCATGAGAGCAGGCTCTTGCTCCATATCAGACATGTTGTGAAACAGTAAATAAACTTGTAAAGAAAAGTTTAAAAGATTTTAATATTCAATTAAAATAAGCCAAGGAAAAAATACACTTTAAATTTTATCCCAAATTAGGATCGATCCCCAGCTATAATTATGTGAGAAAAGTTAAGAAAAAACATTTGATAAACATCAAATAAACTTCTAAAATACCCCTCAGGTAACCCCACACCTCAATTACTGAGGTGCCTTACCTCTACCAATTAAGACCGGATTACCCAGAAATAGAGAAAAACAACTTTTTCCTCAGAAACGTTATGGAGTAAAGCCGGTCATGTGACCACAACTGCCGAGCTCAAATTACTGCTGCGACACAGAGAGGCACCACTTCCTGGTACACTGAGTACCATAAATATCCGTTTTTTCAAACCTGACAGTTTAAAATGTTGCATCGTTTTATTTTAAAGCAAAGCCTTACTTTCAGTTTAAACTTGTATTGTTTTATCAAGTTAATATGTGTCAGAAAATAAAGCCTAATTTACATGTGTGCTATATAAATAACATTGTGCTCACTCCCATGGAGTTATTTAGGAGTCTGCACTGATTGGTTAAACTGTATGTCTGTCAAAAGCACTGAGATAAGGGGGTAGTCTGCAGAGGCTTAGATACAAGGCAATCACATAGGTAAAAACATAATTTATGCTTACCTGATAAATTTATTTCTCTTGTAGTGTATCCAGTCCACGGATCATCCATTTCTTATGGGATATTAACTCCTCCCCAACAGGAAGTGCAAGAGGATTCACCCAGCAGAGCTGCTATATAGCTCCTCCCCTAACTGCCATTACCAGTCATTCGACCGAAAACATGCAGAGAAAGGAAAACCATAGGGTGCAGTGGTGACTGTAGTTTAATGGAAAAATTACCTGCCTTAAAGTGACAGGGCGGGCCGTGGACTGGATACACTACAAGAGAAATAAATTTATCAGGTAAGCATAAATTATGTTTTCTCTTGTTAAGTGTATCCAGTCCACGGATCATCCATTACTTATGGGATACCAATACCAAAGCTAAAGTACACGGATGACGGGAGGGACAGGCAGGCTCTTTATACGGAAGGAACCACTGCCTGAAGAACCTTTCTCCCAAAAACAGCCTCCGAAGGAGCAAAAGTGTCAAATTTGTAAAATTTGGAAAAAGTATGAAGAGAAGACCAAGTTGCAGCCTTGCAAATCTGTTCAACAGAAGCCTCATTCTTAAAGGCCCAAGTGGAAGCCACAGCTCTAGTAGAATGTGCTGTAATTCTTTCAGGAGGCTGCTGTCCAGCAGTCTCATAGGCTAACCGTATTATGCTACGAAGCCAAAAGGATGAAAAGTCTGACGACTTAAGAAATCCGCCTCCCAGTTCTCCACTCCCGGGATGTGGATTGCTGACAGGTGGCAAGAGTGAGACTCTGCCCAGCGAATTATCTTTGATACTTCCATCATTGCTAGGGAGCTTCTTGTCCCTCCCTGATGGTTGATGTAAGCTACAGTCGTGATGTTGTCCCCCGAGTTGTTAACTGGGGCCAAGCCAGAAGGGCATTGAGAACTGCTCTCAATTCCAGAATGTTTATTGGTAGGAGACTCTCCTCCTGATTCCATTGTCCCTGAGCCTTCAGAGAATTCCAGACAGCGCCCCAACCTAGTAGGCTGGCGTCTGTTGTTACAATTGTCCAGTCCGGCCTGCTGAATGGCATCCCCCTGGACAGATGTGGCAGAGAAAGCCACCATAGAAGAGAATTTCTGGTCTCTTGATCCAGATTCAGAGTAGGGGACAAGTCTGAGTAATCCCCATTCCACTGACTTAGCATGCACAATTGCAGCGGTCTGAGATGTAGGCGTGCAAAGGGTACTATGTCCATTGCTGCTACCATTAAGCCGATCACCTCCATGCATTGAGCTACTGACGGGTGTTGAATGGAATGAAGGACACGGCATGCATTTTGAAGCTTTGTTAACCTGTCTTCTGT
This sequence comes from Bombina bombina, assembly GCF_027579735.1. NCBI lineage: Eukaryota > Metazoa > Chordata > Amphibia > Anura > Bombinatoridae > Bombina > Bombina bombina. Next base: position 123,952,965 of record NC_069503.1, read on the forward strand.
CAGGTAAATCTTCATTTCTACAGAATCTATAAGAGTCCCCAAGAAGGGAACTCTTGTGAGTGGAAAGAGAGAACTCTTCTTTTCGTTCACCTTCCATCCATGCGACCTTAGAAATGCCAGTACTAACTCTGTATGAGACTTGGCAGTTTGAAAGCTTGAAGCTTGTATCAGAATGTCGTCTAGGTACGGAGCTACCGCAATTCCTCGCGGTCTTAGTACCGCCAGAAGAGCACCCAGAACCTTTGTGAAGATTCTCGGAGCCGTAGCCAATCCGAATGGAAGAGCTACAAACTGGTAATGCCTGTCTAGAAAGGCAATCCTTAGATACCGGTAATGATCTTTGTGAATCGGTATGTGAAGGTAAGCATCCTTTAAATCCACTGTGGTCATGTACTGACCCTTTTGGATCATGGGTAAAATTGTCCGAATAGTTTCCATTTTGAACGATGGAACTCTTAGGAATTTGTTTAGGATCTTTAAATCCAAGATTGGCCTGAAAGTTCCCTCTTTTTTGGGAACCACAAACAGATTTGAGTAAAACCCTTGTCCTTGTTCCGACCGCGGAACCGGATGGATCACTCCCATTAATAAAAGATCTTGTACGCAGCGTAGAAATGCCTCTTTCTTTATTTGGTTTGTTGACAACCTTGACAGATGAAATCTCCCTCTTGGGGGAGAGAATTTGAAGTCTAGAAGGTATCCCTGAGATATGATCTCTAACGCCCAGGGATCCTGGACATCTCTTGCCCAAGCCTGGGCGAAGAGAGAAAGTCTGCCCCCCACTAGATCCGTTCCCGGATCGGGGGCCCTCGATTCATGCTGTCTTAGGGGCAGCAGCAGGTTTCCTGGCCTGCTTGCCCTTGTTCCAGGACTGGTTAGGTCTCCAGCCTTGTATGTAGCGAGCAACAGCTCCTTCCCGTTTTGGTGCAGAGGAAGTTGATGCTGCTCCTGCTTTGAAATTACGAAAGGAACGAAAATTAGACTGTCTAGCCTTAGGTTTGGCTCTGTCTTGAGGCAGGGCATGGCCTTTACCTCCTGTAATGTCAGCGATAATTTCTTTCAACCCGGGCCCGAATAAGGTCTGCCCTTTGAAAGGTATATTAAGCAATTTAGATTTAGAAGTAACGTCAGCTGACCAGGATTTTAGCCACAGTGCTCTGCGTGCCTGAATGGCGAATCCGGAATTCTTAGCCGTAAGTTTAGTTAAATGTACTACGGCATCTGAAATAAATGAGTTAGCTAACTTAAGGGCTTTAAGCTTGTGTGTAATCTCATCTAATGGAGCTGATTCAAGTGTCTAATGGAGCTGATTCAAAATGCTGCTGCAGCCGTGACAGGCGCAATGCATGCAAGAGGTTGCAATATAAAACCTTGTTGAACAAACATTTTCTTAAGGTAACCCTCTAACTTTTTATCCATTGGATCTGAAAAGGCACAGCTATCCTCCACCGGGATAGTGGTACGCTTAGCTAAAGTAGAAACTGCTCCCTCCACCTTAGGGACCGTTTGCCATAAGTCCCGTGTGGTGGCGTCTATTGGAAACATCTTTCTAAATATCGGAGGGGGTGAGAACGGCACACCGGGTCTATCCCACTCCTTAGTAACAATTTCAGTAAGTCTCTTAGGGATAGGAAAAACGTCAGTACTCGCCGGTACCGCAAAATATTTATCCAACCTACACATTTTCTCTGGTATTGCAACTGTGTTGCAATCATTCAGAGCCGCTAACACCTCCCCTAGTAATACACGGAGGTTTTCCAGCTTAAATTTAAAATTTGAAATATCTGAATCCAGTTTGTTTGGATCAGAACCGTCACCCGCAGAATGAAGCTCTCCGTCCTCATGTTCTGCAAATTGTGACGCAGTGTCTGACATGGCCCTAATATTATCAGCGCACTCTGTTCTCACCCCAGAGTGATCACGCTTACCTCTTAGTTCTGGTAATTTAGCCAAAACTTCAGTCATAACAGTAGTCATATCCTGTAATGTGATTTGTAATGGCCGCCCAGATGTACTCGGCGCTACAATATCACGCACCTCCCGAGCGGGAGATGCAGGTACTGACACGTGAGGCGAGTTAGTCGGCATAACTCTCCCCTCGTTGTTTGGTGAAATATGTTCAATTTGTACAGATTGACTTTTATTTAAAGTAGCATCAATACAGTTAGTACATAAATTTCTATTGGGCTCCACTTTGGCTTTAGCACATATAGCACAGATATCTTCCTCTGAATCAGACATGTTTAACACACTAGCAAATAAACTAGCAACTTGGAAATACTTTTCAAGTAATTTACTATAATATGAAAACGTACTGTGCCTATAAGAAGCACAGAAAAAGTTATGACAGTTGAAAATTAATAAACTGAAAAGTTATAGCATCAAATCTTTGTAAAAAACACAATTTTAGCAAAGGATTGCTCCCATTAGCAAAGGATAACTAACCCTGATAGCAGAAAAAAAATACAGAAATAAACGTTTTTTTATCACAGTCAACTACAATCTCACAGCTCTGCTGTGAGTGATTACCTCCCTCAAAACAAGTTTTGAAGACCCCTGAGTTCTGTAGAGATGAACCGGATCATGCAGGGAAGACAATAAACTTCTGACTGAATTTTTTGATGCGTAGCAAAAGCACCAAAAAAGGCCCCTCCCCCTCACACATAACAGTGAGAGAGATCACTAAACTGTCATAAATTAAATAAAACGACTGCCAAGTGGAAAAAAATAGTGCCCAAAACATTTTTTCACCCAGTACCTCAGAAAATTAAACGATTTTACATGCCAGCAAAAAACGTTTAACATTAATAAATTGAGTGTTATTAAAAAGCCTGTTGCTAGTCCCTGCAAATTAGGCTAAAGTTTTATGCATACAGTATAATTCCAGTGAAGTGCCATTCCCCAGAATACTGAAGTGTAAAATATACATACATGACAGCCTGATACCAGTTGCTGCTACTGCATTTAAGGCTGAGTTTACATTATATCGGTATGGCAGAATTTTCTCATCAATTCCATTGTCAGAAAATAATAAGCTGCTACATACCTCTTTGCAGATTAATCTGCCCGCTGTCCCATGATCTGAAGTTTACCTCTCCTCAGATGGCCGAGAAACAGCAATATGATCTTAACTACTCCGGCTAAAATCATAGAAAAACTCAGGTAGATTCTTCTTCAAATTCTACCAGAGAAGGAATAACACACTCCGGTGCTATTATAAAATAACAAACTTTTGATTGAAGGTATGAAACTAAGTATAATCACCACAGTCCTCTCACACATCCTATCTATTTGTTGGGTGCAAGAGAATGACTGGTAATGGCAGTTAGGGGAGGAGCTATATAGCAGCTCTGCTGGGTGAATCCTCTTGCACTTCCTGTTGGGGAGGAGTTAATATCCCATAAGAAATGGATGATCCGTGGACTGGATACACTTAACAAGAGAAACATATATTAATATAACTGTGTTGGTTATGCAAAACTGGGGAATGGGTAATTGCTGTCTGGCATGTAGACAGTTACAAGCTATGAGAAGACACAGTTCTTCACAGAGACCTTTGAAAAAGAAAGAACAGAGTAGCCAACTCTGGCTTTCTAAACTAGGGCAGCAATTGTTAGGAAAATGCAGTAAGTACCTCTTTACAAGTTCCTAACTGCTTTAAAGCCACCACTATCCAACTGCAATGAATGACGTGGAATACGGCTATACCCCAAAACTTGCTTGTAGATGAAATCAAAATTTTTCTTCAGACACCTAAACTTCACCTCCTCCATGCACCGAAGGCAAGAGAATGACTGGGGGTTATGGGTAAGAAAGTGATACTTAGCAGTTTAACTGTGGTGCTCTTTGCCTCTTCCTGCTGGCCAGGAGAGATATTCCCAACAGTAATTACTCAAGCCATGGATTTACCATATCTTAGAAAAGAAACACATAAATAAAACCACATAGAGAGTCACACATACATGTATACACACCTATATATAGAAACACATACAGAGAGTCACGCATATACAAACATACATGTATAAACACATAAATAAAACTACATACAGAGAGTCACACTTGCACACATACATGTATACACACATACAGTATATAGAAACACATACAGAGAGTCCCACATATATACACACACACATAAAAACAGGCATCCACATACATATATACAAACCACTACAGGGAGTCACACACATATACAGGAATCCATAAATACACAATTATGTGGACACCTGACCATTACACCTATATGAGCTTTCTGAACATAACACACCTGCTGCACCAATGGTAGTTCCGCCCCTGCTTCATAGGCACAATATGTAGTTCCCCCCTAAAAGTAATAAACAAGCACATTAACCGCTATATTCAGCTATAACTGAGGGAACTCTGTAACCGGATGCACGTTTGTTCCAGATCCAGCATTGTTTGAATAAGTGTCATGTAATTCTTTATTTATAGTTATGTAACTGGTAACAGCAGCAACTCTCTCAGTGACCCATCACATAAGCTATTGCTTCCAATATTCTTTAGCTCTATTACCTGGGGCAGAGTCATGGTGGTTTATGAAAAGAACAAGATAATCTGGGGGGCATTTAGTTCGCCTTTTTACTTTGTGAAATCAGAATATGAAAATGACCAGGAGCCCCATAGCACAAGGTAGCACCAGTCTGTAAAGTTCAGGATGGTTGTGAGTTCGGAGTTAGTGTTTACGTACCCTAAGCCCTGTTGGAAGTGGCTGACACTGGTAACAAGATTACAATTACTTGTACTATCAGCTCATTCCATTTTCAGGCTAACAGGCCTATTTATCAAAGGTCTGTCGGACATGATCCGACAGTGTGGATCAGGTCCGACAGACCTCACTGACGCTCTCCGTATTCAGCATTGCAGCAGCTCTTGTGCAACGCTGCCCCCTGCAGATTCGCAGCCAATCGGCCACCAGCAGGGTGGTGTCAATCAACCCGATCATACTCGATCGAGTTGAATTGTGGCGATCTCCGTCCGCCTCATCAGAGCAGGCGTACAGGTTATAAAGCAGTGGTCTAAAGACTCACCAGAAACACGGGCCATTCGGAGCTTGATAAATGGGCCTCTAAGCCTTTCAGATAGGAGAACCAGAGTTTAGGATCAAAGCTCTCACCCTTCCTCTTTATACATGACCATTAGTGACAATGAGGTTGAAGAACACTGATTTATCTACAAATTACACCCTATGATGACTATAGAGGTTGCTCACTAGTAATGTGAGCAAACAGATAATATTTGTTGTTAAGTATAACACAAGATTAAAGGTAAACGTCGTACATACGGGCAACCATCTACACACACATAAAAACAGACATCATCAACAGACACAACCATCTAGGACCCTCTGTGGCAAGTTATTCAAAAAAGACTTGCACGGTGAAAATACTACATAACTGATAAAGACACCATATGAAGGGTTAGATATTCAAGTAAATGCACTGTGGAGCAAAATACTTACTGCAAGGTAACGCCGCACATGCAGATTTTTAAGCAAAGGTTACTCACTGCAAAAAATATCCACAAAAAATATCTGCAAAACTACTTTGTTGTGTAAATTGTTTATAACACCATTCAGAATAATTACCGCTAGATTTTGTAGTGTTGTGCTTACTTCCTGGTTTGGTTAGATGGCACATTGAGGCTTCCATACAAAGATGATGTCATCAAGTGGGCTGTGCTTAGAATCAGAAAAGTTCAGAGAAGCCATCTTGTGACAGTTTTGTGATGCAGTTATAAAGTACAAGGACTGAACCTCCGGATCGGACAAGTGCTAATAATAATAAGTGTAATGTCAGCTACAGATCACTGCAGAGGATACAGCATCAGCCAGTGAGGAAGAGTAAGAACTGTCAGTTACACATTATAAGTTATATTGCAGTTATACAGTTATAAGTTACCCTGTATTACTATAGTGCTGCATACACAGAGTACAGGACTGCTAATATAAGGAGTGCAGCAGCCAATCATTATAAAGGACTATATATGTGTATCTATCCATATAACTGTGTGCAAATCTACAGGAGCCACCTTGTTATGTAATCCAGTAAATAAAGTGCCAGTTTACAGTTAGAAGTTGCAAGTGCATCATTCATATAAAGAGTTAATGTTTGCTATGTAAGGACATAACATCTGGAGACGAGTATACTACCACAAACTCACGCTATAATGGCTATATTTGGAGCATTGAAAGAATTTGACCCTGACACAGATAACTGGGTTTCCTGGACTGAAAGGCTACAGCAGTATTTACTTGCCAATGACATTGGAGATACTAAGTCTGTTGCTGTCTGTCTGACAACTATTGGTGCTAAAACATATGAGATTCTAAAAGACCTGCTGCACCCAGAAAAGCCAGCCACCAAGTCTTTGTCTGAAATAATACAGATCTTAACACAACATTTCCAACCACGGCCATTAGAGATTGCTGAGCGGTTCAAGTTTTATAGCAGGCGCCAAGGGGTACAAGAGACTGTATCTACATTTGCAATCAGTTTAAAGAAATTGGCCAGCACTTGTGCTTTTGGGGAGTATCTGCATATGGCCCATAGAGATCAGTTCGTTATGGGTATCAGTACAGAATCTATTCAAAGGCGACTTTTGACAGAGGAGAGCCTGACCTTCCATAAAGCACTAGAGATTGCTTCTGTTTTGGAACAGGCCACACAAGACACTAGTTTACTGCAGACGCATTCCCACACTAAGGAAGAACAGGTATTTTTCTCCAATGTGAAGCAACAGACTAAACCAGCCAGTAAATATTCTGCAAAAGCAGCATCGCCTATTAACTGTTACAGGTGTGGAGCACAGAATCATGTAGCTTCTGAATGCAGATTTAAAAATGCTTGTTGTCATGGCTGTGGTAAAATAGGACACTTAAAGAAGGCCTGCAGAGGATCTCAGCAGAGTGTCTCAAGCAAAACACATAAGAAGGGAAATTACCACATGGCTTATAAGGGAGCCACATCAGATTCAGAAGAGGAAATTGACTGTTCAGAGTTTGACTGTATACACCACGGCAGCAGGGTCTGAGCCTTTGACCGTTCATGTTAATATTGAAGGAAAAGATTTGACTATGGACTTAGATACTGGGGCTGCAGTTTCAGTTATGACAATTAAAGATTGGATACCGCTGAAAATTCCAGTATTGCTGCAGCCCACTACCTTGAAGCTACAAACATACTCCAGAGAAGTCTTGACGCCACTGGGGTGTGCATCTGTATCTGTGTGTACAAACAGTAAAACTGCCAATCTTACACTATATATACTAAAATCAGGCGGCCCACCTCTTTATGGAAAGGGACTGGATACGGGCCCTTGGCATGCCTGAGAGCCTCAAAAACAGTGAAGTTCATCATATTGGAGTTGATCGTGCCCAGTGGATTCAGAACATTAAGACCAAATATGCCCCTTTGTTTGAAAATGTTCTGGGAAAAGTTAAGAACAAAAGGGTATGGTTACAGTTAAAACCTGGAGCAAGGCCAAAGTTTTTCAAAGCACGAACTGTGCCATTTGCTTTAAGGGCAGGAGTTGATGCTGAACTGAGGAGGTTAGAAGAGTTAAAGATTATAACCCCAGTGCATCATAGTGAGTGGGCTTCTCCTATTGTACCGGTAAGAAAGAAAGATGGACAGATCCGAATATGTGGAGACTTTAGGATGGTGTTGAATGAACAGTTAGCAGTGGATAAGTATCCATTACCCAGGACAGAAGAGATTTTTGCTAACTTAGCTGGGGGACAACATTTCACAAAGATTGATTTAAAAAATGCTTACCTTCAACTTGAAGTACATCCAGATTCCCGCAGGTTACTCACTATCAATACTCACCGTGGTTTATTTCAATATAATTATATGGTCTTTGGCATTGCTCCTGCACCAGCCATCTGGCAACGCACCATGGAAGAACTGTTAAATGGACTACCTCATGTCCAATGCCTTTTATTATTCATGTAACCTTTCCATGTGTTGACCACAATAAATGTGCTATTTTGTTTTCCAAACTTCTTCGCCTGAGACCCGCTTTTTTGCCCTTACCTTTTAGATGATGACATGTTAATCATGGGCAGGACGGAGGAAGAACATTGACACAATGTAGAGAGGGTACTGCAGCGGCTAATGACCTACGGGTTGAAGGTCAACTTGGAGATGTGTGCTTTCATGCGTGACAAATTAGAATTTTGTGGCCATGTTATAGATTGTCATGGTTTACACACTGCTGATGACAAAGTCAAGGCCTTGCAAGAAGCTCCTATACCACAGAATGCATCACAACTACGATCATACCTTGGTCTCCTTAACTATTACCACCGTTTTCTTCCCCAGCTAGCCCATACATTACACCCAATACATCAGCTCCTTGAGACAAATCGACCCTGGTTGTGGAGCAGTGAATGCAATCAAGCCTTCCAGGAATCCAAGAACCTACTCCTGTGTTCCCACATGTTAATGCACTATGATCTTCAGAAACCACTCATGATAGCATGTGATGCTTTCCTTATGGTTTAGGGGCTGTCTTGTCACACACAATGCCAGATGGGACAGACCGACCGGTAGCCTTTGCTTTCCGTTCTCTAATGACGGCAGAGAAGAACTATTCCCAATTCCCAAGACAAGGAAGCATTGGCCATTGTATGGGCTATTAAGAAGTTCCATAACTATATTTATGGTAGACAATTTACTCTTTTAACTGACCATAAGCCACTGCTGACCATCTTTAATCCAAGGAAAGGAATTTCAACCACTAGAGTGGCTAGATTGCAAAGGTATGCTCTAACTTTGGGAGCATATCATTACTCCATCAAACACCGGGCCCATGATTTCCATGGCAATGCTGATGCCATGTCCAGGCTTCCACTAATGAATTCCTCACCAGTTGTTCAAGAAAGCCTTCCAAGTGTGTGTTTTATGGGTATAGTACATGCCAAACAAATTGCAATGGAGACAGCTTGTGATACTGAATTACAACTTCTGGCAAAGTATTTGAGAGATGGCTGGCCAAGAACTGGCTGTGATGTGCAGCGAGCATACATACTATGAGCGAAAGAACTCACACTCAGAAATGGATGTCTTTTATGGGGTGAGAGAGTTCTGGTTCCTAATGGGATATGGCAAGCTATGTTAAAACTCCTTCATTAAGGACACCCAGGCATTGTCAGAATGAAACAGAAGGCTAGGGGTCATGTTTGGTGGCCGGACATTGATAAGGACATTGAGAACTATGTTATGGCATGCAAAGGGTGTGTTCAGGCTCAAGGACAGCTTCCACGAGGAGCTATACAACCATGGGACTGGCCTACTACTCCTTGAGAGAGACTACATTTGGACTTTGCTGGTCCTATTGATGGAATCACATACTTAATCATAATTGATGCACACTATAAGTGGCCAGAAGTAATTCCAATGACAAGGACTACAACTACTGAAGTCATATCAGCATTAGAAAGACTGTTTTCAATATTTGGGTTGCCAAGAAAACTGGTCACAGACAATGGTCCCCAGTTTGTGTCACAAGACTTCCAGAATTTTTTACATACGAATGGAATTCACCATCATCGGACGGCACCATATCAAACAGCCACCAACGGGCAAGCAGAGAGATTTGTCCAAACCTTTAAAAGGGCACTGATAGCTCTAAAAGCAGAGAAGCAGGTTAATACTAAAAACATTTTACAATTTTTGCAACAATATAGGGTTACTCAACACCCCACCACGGGAGTTGCCCCAGCTCAACTATTGTTTGGCAGGAAGATCCGTACAAAGCTGGATTTAATCACACCAGATGTAGCAGAAACAGTCTGCATCATGCAAGATAAAATGACAGTGGGAAAACCTTCACGGACCTAAACAGAAGGAGACTTGGTTTGGTATAGGGTGTACCATACAGAGGAAAAATGGGCACCAGGTGTTGTTGCCCAGGTTGAGGGCCCAAAGATATATGTGATAACCACTCAATCAGGTGTGTGTCGCCGCCATGTGAACCAACTACGACAATGGCTAGAGAGGAGAGAACAGGCTGGTGAGGACCATCACATACAAATGCAATCAGACAATGACTTTGATATCTGGGGTGCTGTTTGGCATGATCCAAACACAGGCTCTGACTCAACTACAGAAGATGACTCAGAAATACCAGCCTCAATAGAAGAACCTTGTAATGATAAGTCAGGAAATTCTATCCAGGACCACAATACCACGTACTCCCAGGCAACGAACACCTGTTGTTCGTTGGTCTCCTGAAGTGAATCTCAGAGACACTCGCCGGAGACAACATGCAACATATCAGAGAAACTTTCATCAATGGAAGAAACAAGAAGCAGCTTTCACGTCCACAATACAAGAGGATGCTGGAGAAGACTCATTTATCTTACGGCTGTTGTTGTGCAGTTAAGTTTATGAAAAAAAAAGAAAAAAGAAAAAAAAAAGAAGTAGGAAAGGAGATGTAGTGTTGTGCTTACTTCCTGGTTTGGTTAGATGGCACATTGAGGCTTCCATACAAAGATGATGTCATCAAGTGGGCTATGCTTAGAATCAGAACAGTTCAGAGAAGTCATCTTGTGACAGTTTGTGATGAAGTTATAAAGTACAAGGACTGAACCTCAGGATCGGACAAGTGCTAATAATAATAAGTGTAATGTCAGCTACAGATCACTGCAGAGGATACAGCATCAACCAGTCAGGAAGAGTAAGAACTGTCAGTTACACATTATAAGTTATATTACAGTAAAACAGTTATAAGTTACCCTGTATTACTATAGTGCTGCATACACAGAGTACAGGACTGCTAATATAAGGAATGCAGCAGCCAATCATTATAAAGGACTATATCTGTGTATCTATCCATATTACTGTGTGCAAATCTACAGAAGCCACCTTGTTATGTAATCCAGTAAATAAAGTGCCAGTTTACATTTAGAAGTTGCAAGTGCATCATTCATATAAAGAGTTAATGTTTGCTATGTAAGGACATTACAGATATATTAGTGAAAAACATATTGTACAGCATCTTAATACAGTAATGCACAGATGTTTATTATAGACACAAAGCTAGAAATTCTGTAAACTGGAAATAATTTTTGATAAATTGATACATGCAATTAATATAGTTGTAACTTCACTTGAGTATCCGTGAGAACAACTCTAAGCACACAAGTACATAAACTGTAACAAGTGATTATATTTACCAATCGTCTATACACTATTCAGATTGAGTTTTTTTCTATAGCCCTGGCAAAGTGACCTGTATAATAAGGAAATCAGAACAAGCGTTGCCGCTCTGATATAAATCCTTAGACACATTGCAGGTTGAACTTATAGAAGTAACACACTGAGACATAAGACCAGGAATTAAAGGGATACTAAACCAATAATTTTTTTCATGATTCCGATATAGCAGCAATTTTAAGCAACTTTCTAATTTACTCCTACTATCAATTTTTCACCGTTCTCTTGCTATCTTTATTTAAAAAGCAGGAATTTAAAGCTTAGGAGCCGGCCCATTTTAGGTTCAGCACCATGGATAGTGTTTGCTTATTAGTGGCTTCATTTAGCAAACCAATAAGCAAGCATAACCCAGGTTCTCAACCAAAAATGGGCTGGCTCGTAAAGGGACACTGAACCCAATTTTTTTCTTTTGTGATTCAGATAGAGTATGCAATTTTAAGCAACTTTCTAATTTACTCCTGTTATCAAATTTTCTTCGTTCTCTTGCTATCTTTAATTGAAAAAGAAGGCATCTAGGGTTTTTTTGTTCAGAACTCTGGACAGCACTTTTTTTTATTGGTGGATGAATTTATCCACCAATCAGCAAGAACAACCCAGGTTGTTCACAAAAAATGGTCCGGCATCTAAACTTACATTCTTGCATTTCAAATAAAGATACCAAGAGAATGAAGAAAATTTGATAATAGGAGTAAATTAGAAAGTTGCTTAAAATTGCATGCTCTATCTGAATCATGAAAGAAAAAAATGTGGGTTCAGTGTCCCTTTAAGCTTCACATTCCAGCTTTTTAAATCAAGATAGCATTAAAAATATTTGGGTTTAGTGTCCCTTTAACAGATGCTATCAATAGCAATTTTGTAATAATGCTGCAGATGTCTAATAACAATATCAAGTGATATATCTATTTTTCATTCACTTAAATCGTACTTACCTTAAAGAATCTATCAAAGTCACTGCTGGTAAATAATAAAAACAGAATCCAAATTTAATATTTGATAAATAGATCACAATGTGTACTTGAAAGTTTTTATTTTTTAACCTGTTTTTTTAACCAAAATAAAGATTGAGAATTTTTTTAAAAATTGACCACGCACAACATAATAAGGGAGAAACTGAGTTGCTAAAACTGTTTTCTTTTTTCAGTTTTCTTTTACTAAATTTGTCAATATAGTTCAAAGATACTCAGCACCTACAGCCACATAATTTGTTCAATAAAAGCGTTTTTATGATCAAAAGTGGCATTATCCTTAAAGGGACACTAAACCCAAAATGTTTCTGTCATGATTCAGGTAGAGAATACAATTTTAAACAACATTCCAATTTACTTCTATTAGCTAATTTGCTTCATTCTTTAGATATCCTTTGTTGAAGATATAGTAATGCACATGGGTGAACCAATCACACGAAGCATCTATGTGCAGCAACCAATCAGCAGCTACTGATGCTATCTAGATATGCTTTTCAGCAAAGGATATCAAGAGAATGAAGCAAATTAGATAATAGAAGTAAATTAGAAAGTTGTTTAAAATCACATGCTCTTTCTGAATCATGAAAGAAAAAAATGTGGGTTTCATGTCCCTTTAAGACATTTGTTTCTAAGAACAACTAGTGCCATTGGTTTCATACACTAAACTGTCTATCTCTATCTGCCTGTATGTATGTCTGTCCCTATCTGCCTGTCTGTCCCTATCTGCCTGTATGTCTGTCTATCTCAGCTATATCTATAGAGCTGAGTACACTGACAGTGATGCAGAATCTGCTGGCGTTCTACAAATAACATATAATAATAATATACAGATGTACAATTCATGTCCCATCCCTATCACCACCACTTTCCCCTTTGTACAAGAGAACACTGTTGGTCACTGTGACACAGCAGTTATTAGAGCTGATACTTGCTAGAGACATGGAGATGAGAGGTTAATAACCTGATATTCCAGGCTTTCAGATAATGACAGTATTAGGACTTTACACCATTATTGTAAAGCTGGACATTTATCTGGCTAATGTTTCTACACCTATGTATACAACATGCTGATTTTATTATATTTATCATAATTACTGATTTGCTAGAGATACCCAGTTCCATACTACTTAAAGGAACAGTAAAGTCTTTTTTTTTTCTTGATGATTCAGATAGAGCATGTGATTTTAAACAACTTTCCAATTTACTTCTACTGTTAAATTTGCTTTGTTCTCTTGGTATCCGGGTAGGCTCACAAGCAGCAATGCACTACTGGAAGCTAAAACGGCGGTATCTCTCTAAAGATTTACTAATAGGGGGCGCTCTATATAAATAATAAAAGAAAGGGTAAACCAGGTGTGATACTAAATGATATTCCTATATAAATATACGTATATAAGGGTATAAAACAAGGACCAGGGGGATGCAGGTATACTCATATATAACACATAAATAACATAAACCAATATACAGACCCCCCTGTTAAAGTGAAAAACTACTGTACAAGTATATATAACATTCCAATGAACAATTGAAAAAATGGAATAACAAAGTCTCTATTTGGAATAATCCCAATGATGAATCCAAACCATGGGGGGGATCAGTAGAATGAGAATATGGAAGTTGTCGGAAGCTGCACTCTCATCACATCAGAATGGTATGACGTCTACAAAGAAGATGGGGAAGAAAAGAGAGGCGCTTGTGTGTACCAGTTTAGCAGGTTAAACAGCTTATATTCACCCACAACAGGGTACTCACATTTTAGTGGAGCAATCAGACAGTGCTATCAGGTGCAGACTGGGTAATCAACAGCAACCCAGCTTACTGGACTTTACTCTGTGTTTACAGGAACACTTTGGCTCTAATGTCCTAGAGCTGGTAAAGACTGCCAACAGGAAAAGCTCCACAAATCACAGGCAAGCAGCAAAAGACACACAGAGACCTCCACAAAAAGCAGAGCCAGTCCCGGTGATGATGATTGGAAGGTGGTAAAAATATGGCACTCAGCAAAGGTTCCAAAGTTAGATAAAAGTAAAATTTATTAAAACAATAAAAACAAGAACCATAAGGGAGGGCATAAAGTGACCCTCCTTATTAACATGCAACGCGTTTCTCAGCACCAATGCTGTTTCATCAGGCTTATAAAACATACTGATCATAGCCCTTATATATACCAACCGTACCAATCAATACAATTGAGAAAATAACATACACCTGGGAGTCTCCCTCTGAGGGGTAGATTCTCAGCATTTTAACCCTTTGTTTATAGTATATATTTCTCATTTAGAGGGAGTCTTTAAATAGGAAATAAATCAGTGATGTGTGAGTTAATGTGCCACTGTTGTTGAGACATAAAAATGTTCCTATATTATCTTGATCAGAGTTCGAATGTAGCCTCAAACATATCAGATGTGAGCTCTCTAGTAAGAATGTGTAGAAAGTGTTTGAGGATGTATACTGGTAATATTATACCTAATTTATCTAAAGGGAGAATGCATATTTGACATTTATATTTAAAAAATACTATTACATACATACATATCCTTTAATCCGTGATAGTATTGGAGTGGCTACAAAAAAGACGTCAGTGGAACTGCCACCAATAAGAACGTCTCTTTAAAATCAAAACAACAAGACGGTGAATCATGTGACTACGTTATAACGTCACACTGTGAGAAAGGGAAACCATTACGTAAATGTAGGCGTGTATGATAACCCTATACCATTGGTTTACACCGAGGCATTCATGGGGGTGTGAGATGATCCTACCCTACTATTGGAGAATTAATACGTATTAGAAAATAGGTATTTAGCATACTAAGAATAGAATAAAAATAAATATTCGAATGCGGTCAAAGAAGGATTATAATAATTAACATGCAATCCTCCTAATAAATATATACGTGTAGAAAAATCATCAATAATAACACCAGAAATGATATAATGCATCTGATGCACACACCATCTCATAAGATAGTAATAAAGGTTTAGATATGTAATATGTCAAGAAATAAAGTGACATAGGATACTCAGACTTATAGTGACTGTGTGTGGTAGACTATGATGTGAATTAGTGTAATAGTGATATACGCGCGATATGTGATGTGATTTAAATAATTAGAAATATATCTATCTAATGTGACTAGATGATGATAAATCATGATAAATAAAGGTGATAATAACAGGAGTCTATCAAATATGATCAAAGAAAATACTAACCATGGGATATGGGTCCAGTACAATGTTTTATATTGTTGAGAGGGGGCTGCACTGCAGGAAAAATAACCAGGCAATGTATGTTCATACACAGTCCACCCACAACAATACAAATAATATACTATCACCAATGGATGGAAGATAGGTGGATGATATAATTATATGTGATGGGGCTATTATCACCCCATAGAACTTATTAGAAACAAAAAGTGCAATCCAAATGTCGTTTCTATATAAGTGTGAAATAGGGACAAAATAAGTGAATAGGAAAAACAATATTGTTATGTGATTCATAACCATGTAGAAAATGGGTGTATTCTAGGTTGCCCTAATAATAAATAAGGTGTGTTTGTATAGCCTTAAACTAACATGGATGTGATAAAAAGTGCTGTGTGTCTAACACTGTGTGTAATGGTGATATGATGATTAACATCAGTCTAAAATTATGTGAAATATATACACATAAACTCCAGTGTACAAAGCACTGTTGTGGTTAATTGAAAGCAGCAGAATCTATTACTTCGTTGAGACCTTTGGGAAAGAGAGATTGGAACTTATAGATCAAAAAGGTTTCTCTCTTTCTTAATTTAATATATCTATTATATTGGTGGGATGATGGAATATGTTCAATGGGAGTGATGTTATAACTACAAGGTTCTCCAAGGTGTGTCTGCACATAATGTCTAGGCACACTATGGTTAAGTAACTTCTTTTTCACATTTCGCAAATGTTCACTCCATCTCGTTCAAACTTTGTGAGACGTGCAACCTAGATATTGTAGGCCACATTTGCATGTCAATGCATATTACAAAAGATGTATTGCAGGTAATGCGACTTTTAATCCTAAATACCTCTCCCGTAACATTTGCAGTAACGGTAACTGTTTTTGGTATAATATATTTGCACATAGAACATCTGGGGTGGCCACATCTATGAATCCCTAAGGATGTCTTTTTGAATGACTGTCTCTTCATTTTTTTGGACATTACTATCTTACTTGGTGCAAGTTTTTGTTTGAGGGTTAGTGCCCTCCTGAAAGTCAACGATGGTTGATTTTCTAATATCTGTTTAAGATCTGGGTCTTTCTGTAAGATGTGCCAATGTTTGGTCAGTGACTTTTTCATAGCTCTATGATTGGAGTTATACTGAGTTATAAACCTCGGTTGTGGGAGATCTTCAGACTTGTGTAGCAGTCATATTTTTTGTTGTTTTGCACTTAAGTATTAGAGTTCTGTTTAGATCTCTAGCTCTCTCTTGACTACTCTTAATGAGAGGGGGAGGATATCCCTTTGCTAGAAATCTCTCCACTAGAATGGGTGATTGTTTGTCATAAATCTGTAGAGTGCTGCCATTTCTCCTAATTCTATTGAATTGACTGAAAGGAATGTTTGTTTTCCAACTTCTCAAGTGATTACTTGTGAAATGTAGAAAGTTATTACTGTCTACCTTCTTGAAAAAAGTTGAAGTACAAACATTACCTTCAGGTCCCCACTGTAACAGGACGTCCAAAAATTCAATTTTCTGTGGCTGGATGTTATATGTAAAGGTGAGGCCCATCTCATTATTATTCAAATGTTTGACAAATAATTCAGCCTCTTGTGATGTTCCATCCCAGATAAAAAGCAGGACATCAATGTACCGGCCATAGAACACCAGTCTCTGCGCCCAGCTAGAGTTGTGGATGAAATGCTCTTCAAAGGCACCCATATAAAGGTTGGCAAAACTGGGCACAAACCTGATGCTCATGGTCGTACCCCTGACCTGCAGGTAGAAATCATCAAGGAACTGAAAATAATGATGTTTGAGAATAAATACTATTATCGTTATTAGAAATTCTTTCTGTAAAGGTGGCATATATATGTTGTCATTTAGGAATGATTGTATCACTCGTATCTCAATATCATGAGGGATGTTTGAGTACAATGCTCCAACGTCACAGGTGAGCCATAGAAAAGGACCCCTGTGACTGAAGGAGCTGAGTATATTGAGGAGATCAGTGATGTCACAGATATACGATGGCAGATGGATATCATATTTTTCAAGGTATAAATCTATGTATTCCGAAAGTCTATCCGTTACACCATTAATCCCCGCAATAATGGGTCTTCCAGGGGGCTTTTTACTATCCTTGTGGATCTTTGGAAGATGGTAGTAGAAGGGTATACTGGGATGAGATTTTTTCTCTTTTATTGAGAATCCCCTTTCTACTACCATCTTCCAAAATCCTCACAAGTGATTTGCTAAATTGCTCAGTGGAATCTGTATTAAGTCTACGATAGAACTTTTCATCACACAATATCCTGACTACCTCAGCCATGTAATCTTTGTAGTCCTGAAGGACGATCCCACCGCCTTTATCGGCTTGGCAGATGGCCAAATTGCTATTATTCATTAAACTTTTTATGGCTTGTTGTTCATTGGGCCATAGTTTGGATTTCCCAAATGTCTTGGACGGTATTTTTTCAAAGTCATTCATTACCATTTGTTGAAAAAGATCAACATACGTTACCTCCGGTTTCGGGGGATTAAAAGTTGATGGCAATTTCAAATGAGTATGTATGCTAGACTCAAAAAGGTCATAGCTAAGGTCGTCTGGATTAAGGTAGTAAGTAGTCAGTAAACGAGAATTGTCAGAATCTAACAGGATTTGTGGACCCTCTAATCTGTTTTTCCTCATATTTTTAGAGAAAAAATATCTTTGTAGGGACAGTTTTCTTGTATACCTTTTCAGGTCTACAAATAGATTGAATAAATTATGAGAATTGGGGGGACAAAATGATAAGCCCCTACCCAGAATTCTAACCTCATCGTTTGTGAGTACATGAGATGAGAGGTTAAAAATTCCTTCTTTTAATTTTGAGAGTTTTTCCTTTTTGACGGTGTTCCCACTGCCCCTTCGTCCCCATTTGGGAAAGGTCTTTTTTTCATTATTTTTGATTGATCGTAATTCCGTCTCCATAGGGGTGCCAACTGGCGTTCCCCTAAAAAAGACCCATTTGAGGGAGAGGGAACATCATCTCTCCTTTTAATCTCCAATCTGTCATTAGGGTAGTGGTTGGTTTCAGGCCCAGCAGAATATTGATGTTGGGGATTATATGTATTAGATGGTTCTCTATTTTGTTCAACGTTTTGTAATGGCTGGAATCTATTGGTGATTGGTATATCATTGGGGTTGGCATAGAATTGAGCATTCTGTGTTGGTAAATTACCATAGGGACCAGAATTCATATTCATAGACATCTAGTGGTGTCTATTTTCATAATAAAATGCTGTGGGTTATTGTGTTTGAGAGACTGATAATTCCTATTATTCCCTATCTGCGTATTGGATTTACTGTGAGAAGGGGTATTGTTGTTCTTAGTATGGAAATTTTGGTTTTTATTTTTACTCTTATTTTTATTTTTATGTTGTACCAAAGTCCACTCATTGCCTTTATTAGGTTTATTCCTATTAAAAGAGTAGACTTCCCCTTTCGCATAGTCCTCCTCATCTCTTTTCATTTTAACCTGTTTGGTCTTAATTACTTCATTTTGATAATTATCTGATGCTTTAATCATTTGAGCATTCAATTGAGCATATTCTGGGTGATCTTGCATGGTTTCAAGATCTTTTTGGACTAACTCTATCTCTTTGCCAACCTTCTCTAATAGTGTTTGTCGATGTTTTATCAAAAGTTCAATTAAACTAAAAGAGCATTCATTTAGGATATTCTGCCATTTTTCCAATAAATCTGCATCATTTTTGAAAGAACAATTCTTAAATACTCTAAGGCCCCTAGGTATTTGTTTTTTTGTTTTTATATTTTGTTAAGGAATCTATGTCCCACCAATGGCGATGTTTTAGTTTTAACAAATTCTCCAGATTAGAGAAAAGATTCACTATAGATTTTGCTTGCACAGAGTTCTGTGAAGTTTCTGGAGGATGGCCATTGGTGGCAGTAGAATTTCTTCTTGCTGTTCTCTCTAGAGTAGACAACATTTTAGAAGGATAATAAATACACCAAATGTAGGGGAAATAAACTAATAATACAAATAAATATGTGTATAAGTGTGACTTGCTATTGTATACACAATAAACAATGCTCAAAGCTGCACCCCTATATAACCTATACAGGTAATAGAACAAACGGCGGTATCTCTCTAAAGATATCCTAATAGGGGGCGCTCTATATAAATAATAAAAGAAAGGGTAAACCAGGTGTGATAAATGATATTCCAATATGAATATACGTATATAAGGGTATAAAACAAGGACCAGGGGAATGCAGGTATACTCATATATAATATAAACCAATATACAGACCCCCCTGTTAAAGTGAAAAACTACTGTACAAGTATATATAACATTCCAATGCACAATTGAAAAATGGAATAACAAATTCTCTATTTGGAATAATCCCAATGATGAATCCAAACCATGGGAGGGGGAAGGGATCAGTAGAATGAGAATATGGAAGTTGTCGGAAGCTGCACTCTCCTCACATCAGAATGGTATGACGTCTACAAAGAAGATTGGGAAGAAAAGAGAAGCGCTTGTGTGTACCAGTTTAGCAGGATAAACAGCTTATATTCACCCACAACAGGGTACTCACATTTTAGTGGAGCACTCAGACAGTGCTATCAGGCGCAGACTGGGTAATCAACAGCCACCCAGCTTGCTGGACTTTCCACCGTGTTTACAGGAACACTTTGGCTCTAATGTCCTAGAGCTGGTAAAGACTGCCAACAGGAGAAGCTCCACAAATCACAGGCAAGCAGCAGAAGACACACAGAGACCTCCACAAAAAGCAGAGCCAGTCCCAGTGATGATGATTGTAAGGTGGTAAAAATATGGCACTCAGAAAAGGTTCCAAAGTTAGATAAAAGTAAAATTTATTAAAACAATAAAAACAAGAACCATAAGGTAGGGCATAAAGTGACCCTCCTTATTAACATGCAACGCGTTCCTCAGCACCAACGCTGTTTCTTCAGGCATATAAAACATACTGATCATAGACCTTATATATACCAACCTTACCAATCAATACAATTGAGAAAATAACAAACACCTGGGAGTCTCCCTCTGAGGGGTAGATTCTCAGCATTTTAACCCTTTGTTTATAGTATATATTTCTCATTTAGAGGGAGTCTTTAAATAAGAAATAAATCTGTGATGTGTGAGTTAATGTGCCAGTTTTGTTGACAGACATAAAAATGTTCCTATATTATCTTGATCAGAGTTTGAATGTAGCCTCAAACATATCAGATGTGAGCTCTCTAGTAAGAATGTGTAGATATGAACAATCACTAAAGTGTTTGAGGATGTATACTGGTAATATTATACCTAATTTATCTAAAGGAAGAATGCATATTTGACATTTATATTTAAAAAATACAATTACATACATACATATCCTTTAATCTGTGATAGTATCGGAGTGGCTACAAAAGTGACGTCAGTGGAACTGCCACCAATAAGAACGTCTCTATGAAATCAAAACAACAAGACGGTGAATCATGTGACTACGTAATAACGTCACACTGTGAGAAAGGGAAACCATTACGCAAATGTAGGCGTGTATAATAATAGTATACCATTGGTTTACACCGAGGCATTCATGGGGGTGTGAGATGATCCTACCTTTCAATTGGAGAACTAATACTTTATTAGAGAATAGGTATTTAGCATACTAGGAATAGAATAAAAATAAATATTCGAATACGGTCAAAGAAGGATTATAATAATTAACATGCAATCCTCCTAATAAATATATACGTGTAGAAAAATCATCAATAATAACACCAGAAATGATATAATGCATCTGATGCACACACTGTCTCATAAGATAGTAATAAAGGTTTAGATATGTAATATGTCAAGAAATAAAGTGACATAGGATACTAAGACTTATAGTGACTGTGTGTGGTAGACTATGATGTGAATTAGTGTAATAGTGATATACGCGCGATATGTAATGTGATTTAAATAATTAGAAATATATCTATCTAATGCGAATAGATGATGATAAATCATGATAAATAAAGGTGATAATAACAGGAGTCTATCAAATATGATCAAAGAAAATACTAACCATGGGATATGGGTCCATCATCTCACACCCCCATGAATGCCTTGGTGTAAACCAATGGTATAGGGTTATTATACACGCCTACATTTGCGTAATGGTTTCCCTTTCTCAGAGGGTGACGTTATTATGTAGTCACATGATTCACCGTCTTGTCTTTTTGATTTTATAGAGATGTTCTTATTGGTGGCAGTTCCACTGACGTCACTTTTGTAGCCACTCCAATACTATCACGGATTAAATCATATGTATGTATTGAGGCTACATTCGAACTCTGATCAAGATAATATAGGAACATTTTTATGTCTCAACAAAAGTGGCACATTAACTCACACATCACAGATTTATTTCCTATTTAAAGACTCCCTCTAAATGAGAAATATATACTATAAACGAAGGGTTAAAATGCTGAGAATCTACCCCTCAGAGGGAGACTCCCAGGTGTATGTTATTTTCTCAATTGTATTGATTGGTAAGGTTGGTATATATAAGGGCTATGATCAGTATGTTTTATATGCCTGATGAAACAGCGTTGGTGCTGAGAAACGCGTTGCATGTTAATAAGGAGGGTCACTTTATGCCCTACCTTATGGTTCTTGTTTTTATTGTTTTAATAAATTTTACTTTTATCTAACATTGGAACCTTTGCTGAGTGCCATATTTTTACCACCTTACAATCATCATCACCGGGACTGGCTCTGCTTTTTGTGGAGGTCTATGTGTGTCTTTTGCTGCTTGCCTGTGATTTGTGGAGCTTCTCCTGTTGGCAGTCTTTACCAGCTCTAGGACATTAGAGCCAAAGTGTTCCTGTAAACACGGTGGAAAGTCCAGCAAGCTGGGTGGCTGTTGATTACCCAGTCTGCACCTGATAGCACTGTCTGAGTGCTCCACTAAAATGTGAGTACCCTGTTGTGGGTGAATATAAGCTGTTTAACCTGCTAAACTGGTACACACAAGCGCCTCTCTTTTCTTCCCCTTCTTCTTTGTAGATTACTGGAAACTAGCTGCTGATTGGTCGCTGTACATTTATACCTCTTGTCATTGACTCACCAGATGTGTTCTGCTAGCTCCCAAGAGAATGAATCAAATTTGATAATAGAAGTAAATCATAAAGTTGTTGAAAATTGTATGTTCTATTTGGATCAGGAAATTATTATTTTTTTTAGTTTCATGGCCCTTAACCCATTGATTGCGGAACTAAAAAAATCTTTAAAATATTTTATAGCATGCATTAATCTATATATCTGATGATTTATGAGAATGCGTTATCAAAGAAAGAAATTCAGGATATTATAGAAATACCTCAAGATTCATGATTCTAATAAAACTTACAATTTTAACCCTTTCACTGCTGCATCATTTTCACATCCCAGTGCTAGAGCTGTGTTTGATTGTATGGCCCTAATTGCATTTAAAGGACCAGTCAACACATTAGATTTGCATAATCAAAAAATGCAAGATAACAAGACAATGCAATAGCACTTAGTCTGAACTTCAAATGAATAGTAGATTTTTTTTATAACAAATTTCAAAGTTATGTATACTTCCACTCCCCTTGTACCATGTGATAGCAGTCAGCCAATCACAAATGCATATACGTATAGTCTTTGAATTCTTGCACATGCTCAGTAGGATCTGGTGACTCAAAAAGTGTAAATATAAAAGACTGTGCACATTTTTTTAATGGAAGTAAATTGGAAAGTTGTTTAATATTACATGCTGTATCTGAATCATGAAAATGTAATTTAACCTGAGTGTCCCTTTAAATGTTGCATTTCAAACTTTTTCATTGAAATAACCACAAGAGTATAAGAGTAACAGGTCTGCTGTTTCAAATGAGGGGTCAATTGCCCCTCTAGCCCCCTCAGAGCAAATCACTTGCATGACTATCTTTTTAAAAGATCTATTTCTTCTCCCTGTTGGATGCAGGTGATACACAAATGGCAATACCATGCAAAAACACTAGGAGAAGAGGCTGTAACTGAGCCCCTAACTCCCCTCTGCTTGAAATGGAGGAATAACCTCTTTTAAAAGTAGTCTGGGGCTGAGAGATGGACTTAGAACAGGGGTATCCAACTCAATGTAACTGGGGGCCACTGGCCAAGTGTCCTGCGCTCATGGGGGCCGATTGAACTAAATAAGTGCTAGATAAACTAGGAACTGGAAGTGACATTTACCCAAGTAGTAGTGCATGGTGGGAGTTGCAGCCCACAACAGACATACACAGTTGTCTATATTTATCTTGTGAGTGCCAAATGATCATTCTGGAACTGTTTAACAATGTCAAAATTGACATTTATCCAAGCAGTGCATGGTGGAAGTCTACACCAGACTTGTCTTTATATTTATCTTTTGAGTGCCTATATAGAACATCAAAAAGGCTACACCTCTTAGAACCCTAAAAAAAATTGACAGCCCAAATTATTGGTTTACCTTAAACATGGGAGGGCCACATGAAACTATCTTGGGGGCCACATATGGCCCCAGGGCCTGTACTTTCTGTTGGCGCTCTACAAATAACCAATAATAATAATACTTTAAGACCACTGACTTAGAATGATGCTTCAAAGAAAATATTAGTCTTAGAATAACATGTAGATGTATCTTTTAAAGTTTCATTAGCTGTTTAAATATTGACAAAATAAGTGTCAAGTTTTAGTGTCTATAAAACAATGGGAGCTGCCATATTGTAGCTTAGGTTACCTTCTCTGCTGTAGCCATTTAGGGACATTTATAAATAGCTCACTAGAGTGTGCAGCCAATGGCAGTGTAGAATATGCCAGTGTTCTCCACTTCCATTTCTAACAGGAACTGAAACGCTCACAATTTCAGAATAGAATTACAGGAAAAGGGGACATAATAAATAATGAAAGTATACTGCAGATTGATTTTTATGTATATAATTATCATATTATATTATTATCTCAAAGTGTTTAATGTCCCTTTAATGCTATCAGTTTTCAATAAACTTGGTCATTTTCCATTGTAAAGTATAACACTGATATGTATTAGTATTCCTCTCATTTGTTTACTCTCCCTTTTCCATGTACCATTGCCCACTCCTATTTTCTCCTACTTTTGTCAGTTATTTGTCACTTGTTTGTATTTAATATGACTATTTTTATGATTCCCCTAGACATTGAACCAGGGCATATCAGAGGATCTGTGAACCTTCCATTTTCAAGCTTCCTAAGTAAAGAAGGATATGAGAAATCCCCAGATGAGCTCAAGCGGCTGTTTCAAGAAAAAGGTATTGACCTAACAAAGCCATTGACAGCCACTTGCCGCCGCGGTGTCACTGCCTGCCACATAGCTCTAGCCTCCTTCGTATTAGGTCAAGAGGATACAGCTGTTTATGACGGATCCTGGTCTGAATTTGTTCACAGAGGAAAACCTGAGCACAAGGTTTATGAGAGAAAGAGCGGGAAGGCGTAAACGACAGAGTTCCTACATTTTTAGGGTAATAGATATCTCTGTGAAAGAAATGTAATACAAAACAAAATGGCTGCCTAGTCAGCTTAAACATTTATTAAAAGTCTCAGATACATTTCTTTGCCAAGGATACAGAATATTATGTATAACGAAATATTGTTATAAGCTTTCAAAGCATCTATATCTAGAATATTTTAATGAAAAATGATCAATGTTTTATGAGCAATGCACTGCCGAGTGACTGACACATTTTGTACTCAGTGAAAATAAAAAATATAAAAATCACTTACCTTGTGTTTTATTCCGAATGCAGATAACCTCAGACAAAGGGAGACAGTATATATATATTTTTTTATTTAAGAAAGATTATAAAATTAAGAAAGAAATGTAACTTCATCAGAGATGTCATATTCAGTAGGTAATGGAGCGTATTCTATGAGGCTGGGGAATACAGGACAGACAGAAGCCCATGTATGATGTCATATTCAGTAGGTGATGGAGTGTAGTCTGTGAGGCTGGGGAATACAGGACAGACAGAAGCCCATGTATGATGTCATATTCAGTAGATAATAAGCGTAGTCTGTGAGGCTGGGGAATACAGGACAGATAGAAGCCCATGTATGATGTCATATTTAGTAGTTAATAGGAGTAGTCTTTGAGTCTTGGGAATACAGGACAGACAGAAGCCCATGTATGATGTCATATTCAGTAGATGATGGAGCGTAGTCTGTGAGTCTGGGGAATACAGGACAGACTGAAACTCATGTATGCATATGAAGAGAGAAGCTCTCTACCAGGAACGAACAACAGCTCATCTGCTAGTTCTATGGCGATTTACCACCCGGAAGCAGCCTCTTTTAGACCAGTGTGCTTTTCACAGAAGAAAACTTTCCTGAAGTATATCAGTCTGATCCCGCCAAGTAATATCAGTCCAGCCCCGAAATACCAGGCAATTCTCCTCTGAACAAGGAACATGACAACCCCAGACGAACGTTTCGGCCTCCTATGGGCCACAGAACAAGCTATTATGCTATTGTTCGTTCCCAGGTTGAGCGCTTCTCTCTTTTTATTTATGCAAATTATGACACTTAGGGAAGTCTCCCTAAGTGTGATGTGGAAATCCAGACGTGGACCCATTGCTCAGTGTGCCTAGAGGGATATGGCTGCACCTTACTGATGAGGCCCACAATAGGCCGAAACGTACATCTGGGGTTTTGCTGTTTCTCTCGTTCAGAGAGGGATTGCCTGGTATTTCGGGGCTGGACTGCACTGTTAAGTCAGGATCAGACTTATATGCTTCAGGAAAGTTCTTCTCTGTGAAAGGCACATGTTGAGCAAAAGAGGCTTTTTCTTGGGTGGTAACTAGCCACAGAACAAGCTATTATGCTATTGTTCGTACCCAGGTTGAGCGCTTCTCTCTTTTTATTTATGCAGAAACCCATGTATGATGTCATATTCAGTAGGTGATAGAGCGTAGTCTGTGAGGCTGGGGAACACAGGACAGACAGAAGTCCATGTATGATGTCATATTCAGTAGGTAATAGAGCGTAGTCTGTGAGGCTGGGGAATACAGGACAGACAGAATTCCATGTATGATGTCATATTCAGTAGGTAATAGAGCGTAGTCTGTGAGCCTGGGGAATACAGTACAGACCGAAGCCCATGTATGATGTCATATTCAGTAGGTGATGGAGCGTAGTCTGTGAGGCTGGGGAATACAGGACAGACAGAAGCCCATGTATGATTTCATATTCAGTACTTAATGGAGCATAATCTGTGCTGCTGGGGAATACAGGACAAACAGAAGCCCATGTATGATGTCATTCAGTAGGTAATGCAGCGTAGTCTGTGAGGATGGGGAACACAGGACAGACAGAAGCCCATGTATGATGTCATATTCAGTAGGTAATGGAGCGTACTCTGTGAGGCTGAGGAATACAGAACGACAGACAGAAGCCTATGTATGATGTCATTTTCAGTAGGTAATGAAGCATAGTCTGTGAGGCTGGGGAATACAGGACAGATGGAAGCCCATGTATGATCTCATATTCAGTAGGTAATGCAGCGTAGTCTGTGAGGCTGGGGAATACAGGACAGACAGAAGCCCATGTATGATGTCATATTCAGTAGGTAATGAAGCATAGTCTGTGAGGCTGGGGAATACAGGACAGACAGAAGCCCATGTATGATGTCATATTCAGTAGGTAATGGAGCGTAGTCTGTGAGGCTGGGGAATACAGGACAGACAGAAGCCTATGTATGATGTCATATTCAGTAGGTAATGGAGCGTAGTCTGTGAGGCTGGGGAATACAGGACAGACAGAAGCCCATGTATGATGTCATATTCAGTAGGTAATGGAGCGTAGTCTGTGAGGCTGGGGAATACAGGACAGACAGAAGCCCATGTATGATGTCATATTCAGTAGGTAATGGAGCGTAGTCTGTGAGGCTGAGGAATACAGGACAGACAGAAGCCCATGTATGATGTCATATTCAGTAGGTAATGAAGCATAGTCTGTGAGGCTGGGAATACAGGACAGACAGAAGCCCATGTATGATGTCATATTCAGTAGGTAATGAAGCATAGTCTGTGAGGCTGGGGAATACAGGACAGACAGAAGCCCATGTATGATGTCATATTCAGTAGGTAATGGAGCGTACTCTGTGAGGCTGAGGAATACAGGACGACAGACAGAAGCCCATGTATGATGTCATTTTCAGTAGGTAATGAAGCATAGTCTGTGAGGCTGGGAATACAGGACAGATGGAAGCCCATATATGATGTCATGTTCAGTAGGTAATGGAGCATAGTCTGTGAGGCTAGGGAATACAGGACAGACAGAAGCCCATGTATGATGTAATGCAGAAGTGGCTTCTAAACCTATGTAGTCACCATTTATAGACAAACAGGAGCAGACCTACTTAACTAAATAGTAATAGCAATAATATACATGCAATTCTGTATAATTATTTGTATAATAGATAGATAGATAGATAGATAGATAGATAGATAGATAGATGGACCTGCAACCTGCAGTAATAAAAGGCTCCTCTGCACTAGGATTGTACACATACTATTAACACCTAGGTATAAGACTGGCTGCTATGGGCCCCCCAACACTTGGGCCCTGGTGTCACTGCAGCTGCTGCACCAATGGTATTTCCGCCCCTGCTTATGCAGAGAAGAAAAATAAAATAAATAAATATATTTTGCCCTAACATTCCACTGACAAGGGAAAGCAACAGTTTTCTATAACACCAAGACACATTCGGCTAGATTACGAGTTTTGCGGTAAGAGCGGCTCGCTACTAACTTGCAAGTTATTTCCACCAATAGAGAAACAATTTAATCTGGCACTGTGAAGATAATATGGTAGGAAAAAGGGATGTAATATTCCCTGGTGCTAACCCTTGATGTAGATACTTAGAGCAAGGATAAGGGGAAGACTGGACAAGAAGGGGTTAATTAGCACTCATTCCTGTAATTGTTAGTAACTATGTTGAAATATTCAACTAATGTGAAGGGATATAATTAGGTTAAAACTTATATTTTATTAAACCACTATTTAAAAAAAAGAGTGTAAATTACACTCTCACCATTACAAGGATACCCCACACTAACACTCCACACTGTTACCAATGAATGTCACACTGCAATATACCCAGACAGTAGACAAAGGTTCCACCACCCCCCTGTATTCCTGGCCAGTAACAGGATACGCTGGCTTCAGGTGACAGGGATGGCTTCTATTCTGTGTATACACGTCCCTTGCGGTGGATTACCTATTGCATTGGTAAACTGAATAGAAAACGTTAAAAATACTTATATTTAAATAAGCATGTGGTAAAGTTGGGCACAAACGCGTTTCGGCCGAGTAGCGGCCTTTCTCAATGTGCAATTGAATTTTGACAAGACGAGTGAATCGCTCACAGCACCCTATAAACCAATCCCCTATTAAGTCCGTCCAATCGTAGCGTGCGTTTGAAGCACGCCCATCTTTCAACGAATCACGAGCGGTTCAGAACAGCGTGCTATATGCTAGCTGATTGGTCACTAGTAACTGGATGTAAGCCCAATCAGGAATAGCTAAATGCTGTCCACGCGCGGTGGGAGAGTGGCTATCAATAGTGCTATGTGTGCGATCACTATAGTAAATCCGATTCTATGTGCACCCAAAGACAACTCAAAGAGCTTATAATATTCTGGACATAGATATTACCATTACAATGAGCAAGTATCATGTCCAAAATATGTCATAATATCAAGATTATGAGCTAAAGCTCATTTATGGAATTTTGTTGTTGCGGTTTGCACTAACGGTATATCAGTAAAAAAGCATATAGTACTTATTAGGATATAAAGAAATTGTTATGTTCGGTCTTTGCTAAATCATTCCAATATTCATTTTAATTGTGTCAGTGATAGAATTACCAATATATAGGAATGATTTAGCAAAGACCGAACATAACAATTTCTTTATATCCTAATAAGTACTATATGCTTTTTTACTGATATACCGTTAGTGCAAACCGCAACAACAAAATTCCATAAATGAGCTTTAGCTCATAATCTTGATATTATGACATATTTTGGACATGATACTTGCTCATTGTAATGGTAATATCTATGTCCAGAATATTATAAGCTCTTTGAGTTGTCTTTGGGTGCACATAGAATCGGATTTACTATAGTGATCGCACACATAGCACTATTGATAGCCACCCTCCCAACGCGCGTGGACAGCATTTAGCTATTCCTGATTGGGCTTACATCCAGTTACTAATGACCAATCAGCTAGCATATAGCACGCTGTTCTGAACCGCTCGTGATTCGTTGAAAGATGGGCGTGCTTCAAACGCACGCTACGATTGGACGGATTTAATAGGGGATTGGTTTATAGGGTGCTGTGAGCGATTCACTCGTCTTGTCAAAATTCAATTGCACATTGAGAAAGGCCGCTACTTGGCCGAAACGCGTTTGTGCCCAACTTTACCACATGCTTATTTAAATATAAGTATTTTTAACGTTTTCTATTCAGTTTACCAATGCAATAGGTAATCCACCGCAAGGGACGTGTATACACAGAATAGAAGCCATCCCTGTCACCTGAAGCCAGCGTATCCTGTTACTGGCCAGGAATACAGGGGGTGGTGGAACCTTTGTCTACTGTCTGGGTATATTGCAGTGTGACATTCATTGGTAACAGTGTGGAGTGTTAGTGTGGGGTATCCTTGTAATGGTGAGAGTATAATTTACACTCTTTTTTTTAAATAGTGGTTTAATAAAATATAAGTTTTAACTTAATTATATCCCTTCACATTAGTTGAATATTTCAACATAGTTACTAACAATTACAGGAATGAGTGCTAATTAACCCCTTCTTGTCCAGTCTTCCCCTTATCCTTGCTCTAAGTATCTACATCAATGGTTAGCACCAGGGAATATTACATCCCTTTTTCCTACCATATTATCTTCACAGTGCCAGATTAAATTGTTTCTCTATAGATGTTACTTAGTGGGTAAACCACATTTTTTCTTTATTTCTTGAGCACGTGATTTAAATTATTACCACTTACTACCCATGGCAGGCTTTGATTTGGGAGCAGAAATGCTCCAATGGTATGAGGATATTAAAAAAATTAACAATTGACTTACAAAATAAAAACACAATTGAATGACAACACACAAATAGGGGAATGGTTACTATCTCTTAAAAATTTAAAACGTATTCGCAAACGTCAAATAAAGAGGCAATGGAACATAGGAATGTTTAATTTCTACAAAGACAACCAAGTTATACCTAGGGGCCTTAGGTTAAAAAAATTTCCCACATTCCAAGATCTTAAACCCACACTTAAATCTAAATGGGAAGATGCTCTATCTGAATGTTCATTCAAACTTATAGGATATTTGGTAGAGCATGAAATGGATAAATTAAGTGAGCTAAATGAGGAAATAAATAAAATAGCCAGTGAACTTGAACAACATGAGTCCAAGGAAGACTTTCAGAAATCCTATGCTAAAACAAAGGAAGAAGTAGGGAGGTTTGCCAAATACATTGCAAATAAAAAAGAAAAAAAAGATTGACAGAGACTTGACTGATTATGCTAATAAATCCGTTTACTCATGGAATATTAAACCTAACAGTATAGATTCAGATTATTCTGACAGAGACTGTGAAACCACAGATGGTGACAATTCTGAAGATGAAGTAAGACCTAAATCTATTCTACGCAGGAGAATTACCCCACATAATAACACTGGGGATATCCCTTTAGGCGTAGAATTCGAAGAGGTAGAGGTAGACAGACCCAAAACCAGAAAACAAGTCAAATTCAAACAGAAATCATTCCCCAAAAAGAAACAAGTCAAAAAGAATTAAATATAATTAACTTATCAGACAAAATTTTAACTGAGACTCAGATCACAGTTTTAAAAAAAGGCCTGTCATTTGTCCCCACAGCTCAACTTGACAAGTTTGAGACTATCAAAGACGTACATTTATTTGCAAGAAAAATACTGCTTAAGAAATATTTTTCCTCCAGTTCAGACATAGAGGGTTTAGACAGCAATGATGTGACAGCA
This sequence comes from Bombina bombina, assembly GCF_027579735.1. NCBI lineage: Eukaryota > Metazoa > Chordata > Amphibia > Anura > Bombinatoridae > Bombina > Bombina bombina. The sequence goes on from NC_069503.1 coordinate 123,984,468, forward strand.
ATAAAAGATCTTATCTTCCTTCTAGAAGAGTCTGAAAGGGACCCCAAAGAGACTTTATATAGTGATACTAAGTGGCGTGATGTATTAAAAACCAAATCCAAATTCATACCCCCACCTAGTACCTCACATAACACTGCCACATTTCTTGATTTAGTGTGTAAAGATATATTAGCAATTCCACCAGAAATGGATACATTGGCTGACAATCTTTATGAAGAAGAAAAACTAGCACTAAAATCTATGAAACAATGGACAGATGTTCAAATTAAACAGAGTGACAAGGGAGGTAATATTGTCATATGGCCCACTCATATGTATATCACTGAGGTTAAGAAACAATTGAATAACCCTAAAAATTATAAAAGTCTTTTTGGGAACCCAACGGAGGATTTTCTGAAACAGTATAAAAAATTGAACTGTACAGCTGCTGCTGAAGGCATCATTGATAAAAAAGAGCAACAATTTCTAGATGTGAAACATCCTACAATAGCAACACTTTATTTATTACCTAAGATCCACAAAAATCTGGAATGCCCACCAGGAAGACCCATTGTCTCTGGCATTGGATCAATGACTGAAAAGGCCAGTAGATATGTGGATGCCAGGCTTAGGTATATAGTGGATGCTTTGACCTCCCACACCAGAGACACTATGCACGTATTAAATAAAATAAACACACTTACTGTAAGACCAGAGTCCTTATTAGTAACGTGCGACGTAGAGTCTCTGTATACAAGTATAGATAAAAAGTGGGGTTGTCAAGCAGTGTCCTACTTCCTATCAAAAAACCAAGATCTAACAGATGAAACCAAACAATTCATCATTGACCTGTTAGAATTTGTACTAGAACACAACTACTTTGTTTTTGATGGAAAGTTTTACCTTCAAATATGCGGAACTGCGATGGGGACATCTTGCGCCCCTACTTACGCAAATATATACCTGGGCTGGTGGGAGGAAACTGTGGTCTTTCATAAGAACCTTTTACAGTTTACCAAACACATCACCCACTGGTCCAGGTATATAGACGATATCTTGTTCATATGGGAGGGCTCTATAGAATTACTCCATGAGTTTATTGCTATACTTAATGACAATCCTTTTGGATTATATCTAACTATGACTTGTGATGATGGCAAGGTAGAATTTCTAGATTTATCTATTCGTAAGAGTAACAATAATCTAGAGACAGAAACCTTTAGAAAGCCCACAGCTACGAACAATATCCTTAATGCTAACAGTTTCCATCACCCTAATACTATTAGGAGTTTACCAACTGGGGAGTATTTAAGGATTCGCAGAAATTCTTCATCACTAGAATCCTTCCAAAAGGCTGCTAATGAACTAAGGAATAGACTACTTCTAAGGGGTTATTCTAGAAAGTCTCTGAAGAGAGCCTATCAGAAAGCACTACACAAAAATAGGGAGGAACTTTTGAGACCCAAAAAGTTACAATCCAATTCCAACCCATTAAGATTCATCTCCACATATTGCAACCAAAGCCAACAGGTATCTAATATACTGTCCACACATTGGCATATCTTACAACTAGATGAACAGCTTAACTCCATTATCCCACAGAATCCTTTATGCACCTATAGACGCGCAAACAACCTCAGGGATCAACTAACATCCAGTCATTTTGACAGAAATGCCAAAAAAGCCCTGATCTACAAGGGATCTATAGCATGCGGCAATTGTAAAAACTGCACATATATGGTTAAAAAGAAATATATGTTGGATAGATTTAACAGAAAATGGACTATTCAGAATCACATTACTTGTAAGACATCTAATGTGATCTACTGTCTATCATGCAGCTGCAATTGTTTTTATGTAGGTATGACCACTAGACAAATGGGGGTTAGAATCACTGAGCACCTAAGCAACATTAGGAACGCAGCAAAGGATGTAGAAAAGGGCAAACAAATTACCAGTGTTGCCAGGCACTTCCTACACTGTCATGAAGGAAAAACAAATACTTTTAAGTTCTGGGGACTGGAAACATTACGCCCAGGAATACGTGGCAGGGATATTTATTTATTTATTTATTTATAAAATATTTTACCAGGAAGGATACATTGAGATTTCTCTCGTTTTCAAGTATGTCCTGGGATCACAAAACATTGCATTGATACAATAGGGTACAATAAAATACAAAAACAATAATAAAAATACACATTATATGCAAACATTTAACAGAGCAGGTATGAAATATTTAATCAACCATGACAGGAGCATTCTGTTTTGAGATATGTATAGAGGGATCTCTTAAAGGATTTTAGGCTTGGGGAAGTTTTTAAAGTGTGAGGGAGGTCATTCCATAATAGTGGCGCTCTGTAGGAAAAGGAGGATCAAGCTGCTTTCTTTTTGTATTGAGGCAAGCTAAATAATGTGCTGTTATTGGATTGGAGGTTATAGGAGGTGGGAATAGCAGGGGAGAGCATTCTGCTCAGGTAGGGTGGGAGCTTCCCAGAAAGGCTCTTAAAGACAAGGCAGGAAAGATGGAGGGTGCGTCTGGATTCCAGCGACAGCCAGTTTAGTTCTTTTAGCATGTCACAATGGTGGGTCCTGTAGTTACATTGTAGCACAAAGCGGCAGAGCGAGTTATATAACGTATTTAGTTTATTAAGGTGAGTTTGCGGAGCAGGTGCATATACTATGTCCCCATAATCCAAGATAGGCATCAGCATTTGCTGTACAATCTTTTCCTTTACTGTAGGGCTGAGGCAAGATTTGTTTCTGTACAGGGCACCTAGTTTTGGATAAAGTTTAGAGGCAATTTTTTCTATGTGGAGTCCAAAAGATAGATTGGGGTCTAACAACATACCTAAGTATTTAAAAGAGTGGACTGCGGTCAGAGTGCAATTGGATTTTGTTTTGATGCGAAGATGGGAATTTTGTAATTTATGTATTTTAGGTCCCATTCCAAAGATCATTGTGACCGTTTTGTCAGTGTTTAGGAAGAGTTTGTTTTTCGAGATCCACTTTTCTACCTCTGTGAACTGGTCTTGGAGCACTGTTTCAAGCTGCAGCAGATCAGATTTGTTTGCATAGATTACCGTGTCGTCTGCGTACATGTGTACAGTTGAGGATTTGCAGACATTAGGCAAATCATTTATAAATAATGTGAATAGTAGGGGGCCGAGAATGGAACCTTGGGGAACACCACATGTGACTGGGAGAGGGAGGGAGTCAATGTTAGAGACAGAGACATATTGTGATCGATCCGATACATATGATTTAAACCAGGTTAACGGGTGATCAGCAATACCAGAGTTTTTTAGTTTGAGAAGTAGTAGGTCATGGTCCACTGTGTCAAAAGCCTTTGCAAAATCAAGGAAAATAGCTCCAGTTAGGTCTCCTTGTTCCATGGCAGTTTGGATGTCGTTGCAAACTTTTAGGAGGGCAGTTGTAGTGGAGTGATTCGGTCTGAAACCTGATTGATCAGGGGTCAGATAGTTAGAAAGTTGGTAATACTCGCATAATTGCGTATGGACGCATTTTTCTAGGATTTTTGACAATACAGGGAGCAGTGATATAGGACGATAGTTAGAAACCAAGGTTAACTCCCCACTTTTATGAATAGGCACTACTCTTGCAGTTTTCCAGAGTTTGGGTATGTATCCAGACACCAAGGATTCGTTAATTAGGGTTGCAACAGGCTTAGCAATTGCCGGCGCACTGAGCTTCAACAGCATTGCTGGGATTTGATCAGGTCCTGACTGGTTTTTCATTTTTAGATTATCGAGGTGTTTCTTAATGACATTGAAGGGTACAGGTCTAAAATTGAACTTTTCTATATTGGGTCTTTGCTGTTTTAGTGGGGCCTGATCCACATTTGTAGCTTCAGGATGCGTGCCATTTGTTAGTTTGTCAATCAGGGTGGTGGAGCATCCTACAAAATAATTGTTAAAGGCATTTGCTACTTCTAAGGGGAGTTGCAGGTTTTGGTTATCCACATTGACAGTGGAGGGTTGGGAGTGGATTGGTGGATTTTGTAAGTTATTTATGAGTTTCCAAAACTTTCTAGGGTTACATATATTATTGTTCAGATTTTCACAGAAATATTGCGCCTTAGCCAATTTTGTTTGTTTAGTACATATATTTCGCCATTTTCTATATACACAGTGATCATTCATAGAGCCAGTATGCTTGAACTTTGACCACAATGAATCCCGAAATTGGTACATTTGAATGAGGTCAGCTGTGATCCAATTCAAGTGTGCTCCTTTTACTCTCACCTTACGCAGCGGTGCATGTAAATTCCAAACTTGTAGGAGTTCAGACTGAAAGAATTCAACTGCAGAGTCTAGATCTGGGATTAGGTTTAATCTGTGCCAGGGGAGGTTCTTGATGTCATTTAGAAATGATTGAAGATTTTTTTGAAGGACCTGGTGATTGTAACCTTGGGAGAGGATTTAGTTGCCTTTATTTTGCGCACGCAGTACACTAAGCAGTGGTCACTGAAATTGTTAGGGAGAACACCTGCCTCCTGGATTCGGTCAGGAGAAGTGGAGAGAATCCAGTCGAGCAGGGTATGATTATGGCTTTTGATGTTTATGCGAGTTGGGGAAGAGATTAATTGCGTTAGATGCAAAGATTTAAACAGCGAGCGACAACTGTTATTTTTTGGATTCAGCCAATCGATGTTAAAATCTCCAAAAACCAAAATTTCACTTTTTGGGTTTTGAGTTATGGATTCACTAAGGAGCTGTGCTATGTCCGAAATGGAATGCACAGGGGAGCTTGGTGGGCGGTAGATTCCTGCAACAATGATTGATTTACTGCACGGGATCTCAATTTTGCCAGAAAGGAAATCAAAGGTGGCAGGAGAGCTAGATTTTTGTAAGGGGGTGAACTTTGTGGAATTGTCAACATAAATTACAATGCCACCTCCTCTCTTTGCTCTATCATTTCTATGGCATGAATATCCATGTATTGCAATGGCAGAGTCAGGTATTTTTGCGTTTAGCCACGATTCAGAAATCACAATGATTTTGGGTTTGTATTGTAAACACCAAGCTTGCAGTGCATCAATTTTCGGTAGTAAGCTGCGGATATTACAGTGCACAAAGGAGAGGCCTTTCTTAGCTGGAAGGCTAGGAATGGAATTTGTTAGGGGACCAGGGTTAGACTCTACGTCATTTGCAAGGGCAAGTAACATAAGGAATAGGAATTTGGAAATCATTTTTGATTGGCCATATAGTGAATGTGATACTTTATAATATTGTGAGGTGGGGGTAGGAGGGTTATTTTTTATAACCCTCCACCAGCACTCAGCAGATAAGTTACAGCAACAGAGCAGGCCATGATGTATGATAATTTGTTTTCCAGTTTGAGGTGTGTGCTTATGGCGGTTATTATGTGAACCAAATTGGAGTGAGAAAAGGGTTATCATGAATAACAGTAAGGATATATTTGGATTCATGTTAGTGGTATGAGGTGTGTAGATAAAAAATAAAAATGAAAAGTATATACACTATTGATGTGTGATATATAGCTATATGTAGGAAGAGAGGGTATTTATTCTATAGGGTTAAGTAGAAGGAAGGATGTGCTGATCAGTGGTTGCAGCTGTCATTTAAGGAGAATGAAAGAAGTGTGGGAGACTATCTATAAAGGAAGAAATGAGCCTGGGGTGGGTGGGGTGAGGGGCAGGGTGGGAGGGAAACTATCTTGCAGGATCTACCTTTTTGCAAAGCAGGGGCACAGCTGAGATAAGTTCTGTATTTTCTTGCAAGGCTTGGGTAGATATGTTTAAAAATCAGGCTTTTTGCAAAGCAGGGGCACAGCTGAGATAAGTTCTGTATTTTCTTGCAAGGCTTGGGTAGATATGTTTAAAAATCAGGCTAAAGGAGAGAGATAAATTAGCGTCAGATTGGGCTGCAAACATTTAGAGGAATGGGGAGGGAATATCTATGAACATTTGAGCTAAGGGTCATAAAAGCAAAAACACAGGGAAAGTTAAAATTACAGAGATAACACAGAGGTATTCATGTAGGGGAATAAAACCATTAAAGTACAAAAAAAGATACATGGCCTTAGCTGATTAAACTAACTTTTAACATAATGGTCAGACATAATGGTAATAAAATATGCATTTTAAATCATAAAAACAAAACAATAAATAGCCAATAAATATAACAATACACACATCAGAAAATAACAGGGTAGGTTAAATATAATGATATAACTATCTTGCAGGATCTACCTTTTTGCAAAGCAGGGGCACAGCTGAGATAAAATCTGTATTTTCTTGCAAGGCTTGGGTAGATATGTTTAAAAATCAGGCTTTTTGCAAAGCAGGGGCACAGCTGAGATAAGTTCTGTATTTTCTTGCAAGGCTTGGGTAGATATGTTTAAAAATCAGGCTTTTTGCAAAGCAGGGGCACAGCTGAGATAAGTTCTGTATTTTCTTGCAAGGCTTGGGTAGATATGTTTAAAAATCAGGCTTTTTGCAAAGCAGGGGCACAGCTGAGATAAGTTCTGTATTTTCTTGCAAGGCTTGGGTAGATATGTTTAAAAATCAGGCTTTTTGCAAAGCAGGGGCACAGCTGAGATAAGTTCTGTATTTTCTTGCAAGGCTTGGGTAGATATGTTTAAAAATCAGGCTTTTTGCAAAGCAGGGGCACAGCTGAGATAAGTTCTGTATTTTCTTGCAAGGCTTGGGTAGATATGTTTAAAAATCAGGCTTTTTGCAAAGCAGGGGCACAGCTGAGATAAGTTCTGTATTTTCTTGCAAGGCTTGGGTAGATATGTTTAAAAATCAGGCTTTTTGCAAAGCAGGGGCACAGCTGAGATAAGTTCTGTATTTTCTTGCAAGGCTTGGGTAGATATGTTTAAAAATCAGGCTTTTTGCAAAGCAGGGGCACAGCTGAGATAAGTTCTGTATTTTCTTGCAAGGCTTGGGTAGATATGTTTAAAAATCAGGCTTTTTGCAAAGCAGGGGCACAGCTGAGATAAGTTCTGTATTTTCTTGCAAGGCTTGGGTAGATATGTATAAAAATCAGGCTTTTTGCAAAGCAGGGGCACAGCTGAGATAAGTTCTGTATTTTCTTGCAAGGCTTGGGTAGATATGTTTAAAAATCAGGCTTTTTGCAAAGCAGGGGCACAGCTGAGATAAGTTCTGTATTTTCTTGCAAGGCTTGGGTAGATATGTTTAAAAATCAGGCTTTTTGCAAAGCAGGGGCACAGCTGAGATAAGTTCTGTATTTTCTTGCAAGGCTTGGGTAGATATGTTTAAAAATCAGGCTTTTTGCAAAGCAGGGGCACAGCTGAGATAAGTTCTGTATTTTCTTGCAAGGCTTGGGTAGATATGTTTAAAAATCAGGCTTTTTGCAAAGCAGGGGCACAGCTGAGATAAGTTCTGTATTTTCTTGCAAGGCTTGGGTAGATATGTTTAAAAATCAGGCTTTTTGCAAAGCAGGGGCACAGCTGAGATAAGTTCTGTATTTTCTTGCAAGGCTTGGGTAGATATGTTTAAAAATCAGGCTTTTTGCAAAGCAGGGGCACAGCTGAGATAAGTTCTGTATTTTCTTGCAAGGCTTGGGTAGATATGTTTAAAAATCAGGCTAAAGGAGAGAGATAAATTAGCGTCAGATTGGGCTGCAAACATTTAGAGGAATGGGGAGGGAATATCTATGAACATTTGAGCTAAGGGTCATAAAAGCAAAAACACAGGGAAAGTTAAAATTACAGAGATAACACAGAGGTATTCATGTAGGGGAATAAAACCATTAAAGTACAAAAAAAGATACATGGCCTTAGCTGATTAAACTAACTTTTAACATAATGGTCAGACATAATGGTAATAAAATATGCATTTTAAATCATAAAAACAAAACAATAAATAGCCAATAAATATAACAATACACACATCAGAAAATAACAGGGTAGGTTAAATATAATGATATAACTATCTTGCAGGATCTACCTTTTTGCAAAGCAGGGGCACAGCTGAGATAAGTTCTGTATTTTCTTGCAAGGCTTGGGTAGATATGTTTAAAAATCAGGCTTTTTGCAAAGCAGGGGCACAGCTGAGATAAGTTCTGTATTTTCTTGCAAGGCTTGGGTAGATATGTTTAAAAATCAGGCTTTTTGCAAAGCAGGGGCACAGCTGAGATAAGTTCTGTATTTTCTTGCAAGGCTTGGGTAGATATGTTTAAAAATCAGGCTTTTTGCAAAGCAGGGGCACAGCTGAGATAAGTTCTGTATTTTCTTGCAAGGCTTGGGTAGATATGTTTAAAAATCAGGCTTTTTGCAAAGCAGGGGCACAGCTGAGATAAGTTCTGTATTTTCTTGCAAGGCTTGGGTAGATATGTTTAAAAATCAGGCTTTTTGCAAAGCAGGGGCACAGCTGAGATAAGTTCTGTATTTTCTTGCAAGGCTTGGGTAGATATGTTTAAAAATCAGGCTTTTTGCAAAGCAGGGGCACAGCTGAGATAAGTTCTGTATTTTCTTGCAAGGCTTGGGTAGATATGTTTAAAAATCAGGCTTTTTGCAAAGCAGGGGCACAGCTGAGATAAGTTCTGTATTTTCTTGCAAGGCTTGGGTAGATATGTTTAAAAATCAGGCTTTTTGCAAAGCAGGGGCACAGCTGAGATAAGTTCTGTATTTTCTTGCAAGGCTTGGGTAGATATGTTTAAAAATCAGGCTTTTTGCAAAGCAGGGGCACAGCTGAGATAAGTTCTGTATTTTCTTGCAAGGCTTGGGTAGATATGTTTAAAAATCAGGCTTTTTGCAAAGCAGGGGCACAGCTGAGATAAGTTCTGTATTTTCTTGCAAGGCTTGGGTAGATATGTTTAAAAATCAGGCTTTTTGCAAAGCAGGGGCACAGCTGAGATAAGTTCTGTATTTTCTTGCAAGGCTTGGGTAGATATGTTTAAAAATCAGGCTTTTTGCAAAGCAGGGGCACAGCTGAGATAAGTTCTGTATTTTCTTGCAAGGCTTGGGTAGATATGTTTAAAAATCAGGCTTTTTGCAAAGCAGGGGCACAGCTGAGATAAGTTCTGTATTTTCTTGCAAGGCTTGGGTAGATATGTTTAAAAATCAGGCTTTTTGCAAAGCAGGGGCACAGCTGAGATAAGTTCTGTATTTTCTTGCAAGGCTTGGGTAGATATGTTTAAAAATCAGGCTTTTTGCAAAGCAGGGGCACAGCTGAGATAAGTTCTGTATTTTCTTGCAAGGCTTGGGTAGATATGTTTAAAAATCAGGCTTTTTGCAAAGCAGGGGCACAGCTGAGATAAGTTCTGTATTTTCTTGCAAGGCTTGGGTAGATATGTTTAAAAATCAGGCTTTTTGCAAAGCAGGGGCACAGCTGAGATAAGTTCTGTATTTTCTTGCAAGGCTTGGGTAGATATGTTTAAAAATCAGGCTTTTTGCAAAGCAGGGGCACAGCTGAGATAAGTTCTGTATTTTCTTGCAAGGCTTGGGTAGATATGTTTAAAAATCAGGCTTTTTGCAAATCAGGGGCACAGCTGAGATAAGTTCTGTATTTTCTTGCAAGGCTTGGGTAGATATGTTTAAAAATCAGGCTTTTTGCAAAGCAGGGGCACAGCTGAGATAAGTTCTGTATTTTCTTGCAAGGCTTGGGTAGATATGTTTAAAAATCAGGCTTTTTGCAAAGCAGGGGCACAGCTGAGATAAGTTCTGTATTTTCTTGCAAGGCTTGGGTAGATATGTTTAAAAATCAGGCTTTTTGCAAAGCAGGGGCACAGCTGAGATAAGTTCTGTATTTTCTTGCAAGGCTTGGGTAGATATGTTTAAAAATCAGGCTTTTTGCAAAGCAGGGGCACAGCTGAGATAAGTTCTGTATTTTCTTGCAAGGCTTGGGTAGATATGTTTAAAAATCAGGCTAAAGGAGAGAGATAAATTAGCGTCAGATTGGGCTGCAAACATTTAGAGGAATGGGGAGGGAATATCTATGAACATTTGAGCTAAGGGTCATAAAAGCAAAAACACAGGGAAAGTTAAAATTACAGAGATAACACAGAGGTATTCATGTAGGGGAATAAAACCATTAAAGTACAAAAAAAGATACATGGCCTTAGCTGATTAAACTAACTTTTAACATAATGGTCAGACATAATGGTAATAAAATATGCATTTTAAATCATAAAAACAATAAATATAACAATACACACATCAGAAAATAACAGGGTAAGTTAAATATAATGATATAACTATCTTGCAGGAGCTACCTTTTTGCAAAGCAGGGGCACAGCTGAGATAAGTTCTGTATTTTCTTGCAAGGCTTGGGTAGATATGTTTAAAAATCAGGCTTTTTGCAAAGCAGGGGCACAGCTGAGATAAGTTCTGTATTTTCTTGCAAGGCTTGGGTAGATATGTTTAAAAATCAGGCTAAAGGAGAGAGATAAATTAGCGTCAGATTGGGCTGCAAACATTTAGAGGAATGGGGAGGGAATATCTATGAACATTTGAGCTAAGGGTCATAAAAGCAAAAACACAGGGAAAGTTAAAATTACAGAGATAACACAGAGGTATTCATGTAGGGGAATAAAACCATTAAAGTACAAAAAAAGGTACATGGCCTTAGCTGATTAAACTAACTTTTAACATAATGGTCAGACATAATGGTAATAAAATATGCATTTTAAATCATAAAAACAAAACAATAAATAGCCAATAAATATAACAATACACACATCAGAAAATAACAGGGTAGGTTAAATATAATGATATAACTATCTTGCAGGATCTACCTTTTTGCAAAGCAGGGGCACAGCTGAGATAAGTTCTGTATTTTCTTGCAAGGCTTGGGTAGATATGTTTAAAAATCAGGCTTTTTGCAAAGCAGGGGCACAGCTGAGATAAGTTCTGTATTTTCTTGCAAGGCTTGGGTAGATATGTTTAAAAATCAGGCTTTTTGCAAAGCAGGGGCACAGCTGAGATAAGTTCTGTATTTTCTTGCAAGGCTTGGGTAGATATGTTTAAAAATCAGGCTTTTTGCAAAGCAGGGGCACAGCTGAGATAAGTTCTGTATTTTCTTGCAAGGCTTGGGTAGATATGTTTAAAAATCAGGCTTTTTGCAAAGCAGGGGCACAGCTGAGATAAGTTCTGTATTTTCTTGCAAGGCTTGGGTAGATATGTTTAAAAATCAGGCTTTTTGCAAAGCAGGGGCACAGCTGAGATAAGTTCTGTATTTTCTTGCAAGGCTTGGGTAGATATGTTTAAAAATCAGGCTTTTTGCAAAGCAGGGGCACAGCTGAGATAAGTTCTGTATTTTCTTGCAAGGCTTGGGTAGATATGTTTAAAAATCAGGCTAAAGGAGAGAGATAAATTAGCGTCAGATTGGGCTGCAAACATTTAGAGGAATGGGGAGGGAATATCTATGAACATTTGAGCTAAGGGTCATAAAAGCAAAAACACAGGGAAAGTTAAAATTACAGAGATAACACAGAGGTATTCATGTAGGGGAATAAAACCATTAAAGTACAAAAAAAGATACATGGCCTTAGCTGATTAAACCAACTTTTAACATAATGGTCAGACATAATGGTAATAAAATATGCATTTTAAATCATAAAAACAAAACAATAAATAGCCAATAAATATAACAATACACACATCAGAAAATAACAGGGTAGGTTAAATATAATGATATAACTATCTTGCAGGATCTACCTTTTTGCAAAGCAGGGGCACAGCTGAGATAAGTTCTGTATTTTCTTGCAAGGCTTGGGTAGATATGTTTAAAAATCAGGCGTTTTGCAAAGCAGGGGCACAGCTGAGATAAGTTCTGTATTTTCTTGCAAGGCTTGGGTAGATATGTTTAAAAATCAGGCTTTTTGCAAAGCAGGGGCACAGCTGAGATAAGTTCTGTATTTTCTTGCAAGGCTTGGGTAGATATGTTTAAAAATCAGGCTTTTTGCAAAGCAGGGGCACAGCTGAGATAAGTTCTGTATTTTCTTGCAAGGCTTGGGTAGATATGTTTAAAAATCAGACTTTTTGCAAAGCAGGGGCACAGCTGAGATAAGTTCTGTATTTTCTTGCAAGGCTTGGGTAGATATGTTTAAAAATCAGGCTTTTTGCAAAGCAGGGGCACAGCTGAGATAAGTTCTGTATTTTCTTGCAAGGCTTGGGTAGATATGTTTAAAAATCAGGCTTTTTGCAAAGCAGGGGCACAGCTGAGATAAGTTCTGTATTTTCTTGCAAGGCTTGGGTAGATATGTTTAAAAATCAGGCTTTTTGCAAAGCAGGGGCACAGCTGAGATAAGTTCTGTATTTTCTTGCAAGGCTTGGGTAGATATGTTTAAAAATCAGGCTTTTTGCAAAGCAGGGGCACAGCTGAGATAAGTTCTGTATTTTCTTGCAAGGCTTGGGTAGATATGTTTAAAAATCAGGCTTTTTGCAAAGCAGGGGCACAGCTGAGATAAGTTCTGTATTTTCTTGCAAGGCTTGGGTAGATATGTTTAAAAATCAGGCTTTTTGCAAAGCAGGGGCACAGCTGAGATAAGTTCTGTATTTTCTTGCAAGGCTTGGGTAGATATGTTTAAAAATCAGGCTTTTTGCAAAGCAGGGGCACAGCTGAGATAAGTTCTGTATTTTCTTGCAAGGCTTGGGTAGATATGTTTAAAAATCAGGCTTTTTGCAAAGCAGGGGCACAGCTGAGATAAGTTCTGTATTTTCTTGCAAGACTTGGGTAGATATGTTTAAAAATCAGGCTTTTTGCAAAGCAGGGGCACAGCTGAGATAAGTTCTGTATTTTCTTGCAAGGCTTGGGTAGATATGTTTAAAAATCAGGCTTTTTGCAAAGCAGGGGCACAGCTGAGATAAGTTCTGTATTTTCTTGCAAGGCTTGGGTAGATATGTTTAAAAATCAGGCTTTTTGCAAAGCAGGGGCACAGCTGAGATAAGTTCTGTATTTTCTTGCAAGGCTTGGGTAGATATGTTTAAAAATCAGGCTTTTTGCAAAGCAAGGGCACAGCTGAGATAAGTTCTGTATTTTCTTGCAAGGCTTGGGTAGATATGTTTAAAAATCAGGCTAAAGGAGAGAGATAAATTAGCGTCAGATTGGGCTGCAAACATTTAGAGGAATGGGGAGGGAATATCTATGAACATTTGAGCTAAGGGTCATAAAAGCAAAAACACAGGGAAAGTTAAAATTACAGAGATAACACAGAGGTATTCATGTAGGGGAATAAAACCATTAAAGTACAAAAAAAGATACATGGCCTTAGCTGATTAAACTAACTTTTAACATAATGGTCAGACATAATGGTAATAAAATATGCATTTTAAATCATAAAAACAAAACAATAAATAGCCAATAAATATAACAATACACACATCAGAAAATAACAGGGTAGGTTAAATATAATGATATAACTATCTTGCAGGATCTACCTTTTTGCAAAGCAGGGGCACAGCTGAGATAAGTTCTGTATTTTCTTGCAAGGCTTGGGTAGATATGTTTAAAAATCAGGCTTTTTGCAAAGCAGGGGCACAGCTGAGATAAGTTCTGTATTTTCTTGCAAGGCTTGGGTAGATATGTTTAAAAATCAGGCTTTTTGCAAAGCAGGGGCACAGCTGAGATAAGTTCTGTATTTTCTTGCAAGGCTTGGGTAGATATGTTTAAAAATCAGGCTTTTTGCAAAGCAGGGGCACAGCTGAGATAAGTTCTGTATTTTCTTGCAAGGCTTGGGTAGATATGTTTAAAAATCAGGCTTTTTGCAAAGCAGGGGCACAGCTGAGATAAGTTCTGTATTTTCTTGCAAGGCTTGGGTAGATATGTTTAAAAATCAGGCTTTTTGCAAAGCAGGGGCACAGCTGAGATAAGTTCTGTATTTTCTTGCAAGGCTTGGGTAGATATGTTTAAAAATCAGGCTTTTTGCAAAGCAGGGGCACAGCTGAGATAAGTTCTGTATTTTCTTGCAAGGCTTGGGTAGATATGTTTAAAAATCAGGCTTTTTGCAAAGCAGGGGCACAGCTGAGATAAGTTCTGTATTTTCTTGCAAGGCTTGTGTAGATATGTTTAAAAATCAGGCTTTTTGCAAAGCAGGGGCACAGCTGAGATAAGTTCTGTATTTTCTTGCAAGGCTTGGGTAGATATGTTTAAAAATCAGGCTTTTTGCAAAGCAGGGGCACAGCTGAGATAAGTTCTGTATTTTCTTGCAAGGCTTGGGTAGATATGTTTAAAAATCAGGCTTTTTGCAAAGCAGGGGCACAGCTGAGATAAGTTCTGTATTTTCTTGCAAGGCTTGGGTAGATATGTTTAAAAATCAGGCTAAAGGAGAGAGATAAATTAGCGTCAGATTGGGCTGCAAACATTTAGAGGAATGGGGAGGGAATATCTATGAACATTTGAGCTAAGGGTCATAAAAGCAAAAACACAGGGAAAGTTAAAATTACAGAGATAACACAGAGGTATTCATGTAGGGGAATAAAACCATTAAAGTACAAAAAAAAGATACATGGCCTTAGCTGATTAAACTAACTTTTAACATAATGGTCAGACATAATGGTAATAAAATATGCATTTTAAATCATAAAAACAAAACAATAAATATAACAATACACACATCAGAAAATAACAGGGTAGGTTAAATATAATGATATAACTATCTTGCAGGATCTACCTTTTTGCAAAGCAGGGGCACAGCTGAGATAAGTTCTGTATTTTCTTGCAAGGCTTGGGTAGATATGTTTAAAAATCAGGCTTTTTGCAAAGCAGGGGCACAGCTGAGATAAGTTCTGTATTTTCTTGCAAGGCTTGGGTAGATATGTTTAAAAATCAGGCTTTTTGCAAAGCAGGGGCACAGCTGAGATAAGTTCTGTATTTTCTTGCAAGGCTTGGGTAGATATGTTTAAAAATCAGGCTTTTTGCAAAGCAGGGGCACAGCTGAGATAAGTTCTGTATTTTCTTGCAAGGCTTGGGTAGATATGTTTAAAAATCAGGCTTTTTGCAAAGCAGGGGCACAGCTGAGATAAGTTCTGTATTTTCTTGCAAGGCTTGGGTAGATATGTTTAAAAATCAGGCTAAAGGAGAGAGATAAATTAGCGTCAGATTGGGCTGCAAACATTTAGAGGAATGGGGAGGGAATATCTATGAACATTTGAGCTAAGGGTCATAAAAGCAAAAACACAGGGAAAGTTAAAATTACAGAGATAACACAGAGGTATTCATGTAGGGGAATAAAACCATTAAAGTACAAAAAAAGATACATGGCCTTAGCTGATTAAACTAACTTTTAACATAATGGTCAGACATAATGGTAATAAAATATGCATTTTAAATCATAAAAACAAAACAATAAATAGCCAATAAATATAACAATACACACATCAGAAAATAACAGGGTAGGTTAAATATAATGATATAACTATCTTGCAGGATCTACCTTTTTGCAAAGCAGGGGCACAGCTGAGATAAGTTCTGTATTTTCTTGCAAGGCTTGGGTAGATATGTTTAAAAATAAGGCTTTTTGCAAAGCAGGGGCACAGCTGAGATAAGTTCTGTATTTTCTTGCAAGGCTTGGGTAGATATGTTTAAAAATCAGGCTTTTTGCAAAGCAGGGGCACAGCTGAGATAAGTTCTGTATTTTCTTGCAAGGCTTGGGTAGATATGTTTAAAAATCAGGCTTTTTGCAAAGCAGGGGCACAGCTGAGATAAGTTCTGTATTTTCTTGCAAGGCTTGGGTAGATATGTTTAAAAATCAGGCTTTTTGCAAAGCAGGGGCACAGCTGAGATCAGTTCTGTATTTTCTTGCAAGGCTTGGGTAGATATGTTTAAAAATCAGGCTTTTTGCAAAGCAGGGGCACAGCTGAGATAAGTTCTGTATTTTCTTGCAAGGCTTGGGTAGATATGTTTAAAAATCAGGCTTTTTGCAAAGCAGGGGCACAGCTGAGATAAGTTCTGTATTTTCTTGCAAGGCTTGGGTAGATATGTTTAAAAATCAGGCTTTTTGCAAAGCAGGGGCACAGCTGAGATAAGTTCTGTATTTTCTTGCAAGGCTTGGGTAGATATGTTTAAAAATCAGGCTTTTTGCAAAGCAGGGGCACAGCTGAGATAAGTTCTGTATTTTCTTGCAAGGCTTGGGTAGATATGTTTAAAAATCAGGCTTTTTGCAAAGCAGGGGCACAGCTGAGATAAGTTCTGTATTTTCTTGCAAGGCTTGGGTAGATATGTTTAAAAATCAGGCTTTTTGCAAAGCAGGGGCACAGCTGAGATAAGTTCTGTATTTTCTTGCAAGGCTTGGGTAGATATGTTTAAAAATCAGGCTTTTTGCAAAGCAGGGGCACAGCTGAGATAAGTTCTGTATTTTCTTGCAAGGCTTGGGTAGATATGTTTAAAAATCAGGCTTTTTGCAAAGCAGGGGCACAGCTGAGATAAGTTCTGTATTTTCTTGCAAGGCTTGGGTAGATATGTTTAAAAATCAGGCTTTTTGCAAAGCAGGGGCACAGCTGAGATAAGTTCTGTATTTTCTTGCAAGGCTTGGGTAGATATGTTTAAAAATCAGGCTTTTTGCAAAGCAGGGGCACAGCTGAGATAAGTTCTGTATTTTCTTGCAAGGCTTGGGTAGATATGTTTAAAAATCAGGCTAAAGGAGAGAGATAAATTAGCGTCAGATTGGGCTGCAAACATTTAGAGGAATGGGGAGGGAATATCTATGAACATTTGAGCTAAGGGTCATAAAAGCAAAAACACAGGGAAAGTTAAAATTACAGAGATAACACAGAGGTATTCATGTAGGGGAATAAAACCATTAAAGTACAAAAAAAAGATACATGGCCTTAGCTGATTAAACTAACTTTTAACATAATGGTCAGACATAATGGTAATAAAATATGCATTTTAAATCATAAAAACAAAACAATAAATATAACAATACACACATCAGAAAATAACAGGGTAGGTTAAATATAATGATATAACTATCTTGCAGGATCTACCTTTTTGCAAAGCAGGGGCACAGCTGAGATAAGTTCTGTATTTTCTTGCAAGGCTTGGGTAGATATGTTTAAAAATCAGGCTTTTTGCAAAGCAGGGGCACAGCTGAGATAAGTTCTGTATTTTCTTGCAAGGCTTGGGTAGATATGTTTAAAAATCAGGCTAAAGGAGAGAGATAAATTAGCGTCAGATTGGGCTGCAAACATTTAGAGGAATGGGGAGGGAATATCTATGAACATTTGAGCTAAGGGTCATAAAAGCAAAAACACAGGGAAAGTTAAAATTACAGAGATAACACAGAGGTATTCATGTAGGGGAATAAAACCATTAAAGTACAAAAAAAGATACATGGCCTTAGCTGATTAAACTAACTTTCAACATAATGGTCAGACATAATGGTAATAAAATATGCATTTTAAATCATAAAACAAAACAATAAATAGCCAATAAATATAACAATACACACATCAGAAAATAACAGGGTAGGTTAAATATAATGATATAACTATCTTGCAGGATCTACCTTTTTGCAAAGCAGGGGCACAGCTGAGATAAGTTCTGTATTTTCTTGCAAGGCTTGGGTAGATATGTTTAAAAATCAGGCTTTTTGCAAAGCAGGGGCACAGCTGAGATAAGTTCTGTATTTTCTTGCAAGGCTTGGGTAGATATGTTTAAAAATCAGGCTTTTTGCAAAGCAGGGGCACAGCTGAGATAAGTTCTGTATTTTCTTGCAAGGCTTGGGTAGATATGTTTAAAAATCAGGCTTTTTGCAAAGCAGGGGCACAGCTGAGATAAGTTCTGTATTTTCTTGCAAGGCTTGGGTAGATATGTTTAAAAATCAGGCTTTTTGCAAAGCAGGGGCACAGCTGAGATAAGTTCTGTATTTTCTTGCAAGGCTTGGGTAGATATGTTTAAAAATCAGGCTTTTTGCAAAGCAGGGGCACAGCTGAGATAAGTTCTGTATTTTCTTGCAAGGCTTGGGTAGATATGTTTAAAAATCAGGCTTTTTGCAAAGCAGGGGCACAGCTGAGATAAGTTCTGTATTTTCTTGCAAGGCTTGGGTAGATATGTTTAAAAATCAGGCTTTTTGCAAAGCAGGGGCACAGCTGAGATAAGTTCTGTATTTTCTTGCAAGGCTTGGGTAGATATGTTTAAAAATCAGGCTTTTTGCAAAGCAGGGGCACAGCTGAGATAAGTTCTGTATTTTCTTGCAAGGCTTGGGTAGATATGTTTAAAAATCAGGCTTTTTGCAAAGCAGGGGCACAGCTGAGATAAGTTCTGTATTTTCTTGCAAGGCTTGGGTAGATATGTTTAAAAATCAGGCTTTTTGCAAAGCAGGGGCACAGCTGAGATAAGTTCTGTATTTTCTTGCAAGGCTTGGGTAGATATGTTTAAAAATCAGGCTTTTTGCAAAGCAGGGGCACAGCTGAGATAAGTTCTGTATTTTCTTGCAAGGCTTGGGTAGATATGTTTAAAAATCAGGCTTTTTGCAAAGCAGGGGCACAGCTGAGATAAGTTCTGTATTTTCTTGCAAGGCTTGGGTAGATATGTTTAAAAATCAGGCTATTTGCAAAGCAGGGGCACAGCTGAGATAAGTTCTGTATTTTCTTGCAAGGCTTGGGTAGATATGTTTAAAAATCAGGCTAATGGAGAGAGATAAATTAGCGTCAGATTGGGCTGCAAACATTTAGAGGAATGGGGAGGGAATATCTATGAACATTTGAGCTAAGGGTCATAAAAGCAAAAACACAGGGAAAGTTAAAATTACAGAGATAACACAGAGGTATTCATGTAGGGGAATAAAACCATTAAAGTACAAAAAAAAGATACATGGCCTTAGCTGATTAAACTAACTTTTAACATAATGGTCAGACATAATGGTAATAAAATATGCATTTTAAATCATAAAAACAAAACAATAAATATAACAATACACACATCAGAAAATAACAGGGTAGGTTAAATATAATGATATAACTATCTTGCAGGATCTACCTTTTTGCAAAGCAGGGGCACAGCTGAGATAAGTTCTGTATTTTCTTGCAAGGCTTGGGTAGATATGTTTAAAAATCAGGCTTTTTGCAAAGCAGGGGCACAGCTGAGATAAGTTCTGTATTTTCTTGCAAGGCTTGGGTAGATATGTTTAAAAATCAGGCTAAAGGAGAGAGATAAATTAGCGTCAGATTGGGCTGCAAACATTTAGAGGAATGGGGAGGGAATATCTATGAACATTTGAGCTAAGGGTCATAAAAGCAAAAACACAGGGAAAGTTAAAATTACAGAGATAACACAGAGGTATTCATGTAGGGGAATAAAACCATTAAAGTACAAAAAAAAGATACATGGCCTTAGCTGATTAAACTAACTTTTAACATAATGGTCAGACATAATGGTAATAAAATATGCATTTTAAATCATAAAAACAAAACAATAAATATAACAATACACACATCAGAAAATAACAGGGTAGGTTAAATATAATGATATAACTATCTTGCAGGATCTACCTTTTTGCAAAGCAGGGGCACAGCTGAGATAAGTTCTGTATTTTCTTGCAAGGCTTGGGTAGATATGTTTAAAAATCAGGCTTTTTGCAAAGCAGGGGCACAGCTGAGATAAGTTCTGTATTTTCTTGCAAGGCTTGGGTAGATATGTTTAAAAATCAGGCTTTTTGCAAAGCAGGGGCACAGCTGAGATAAGTTCTGTATTTTCTTGCAAGGCTTGGGTAGATATGTTTAAAAATCAGGCTTTTTGCAAAGCAGGGGCACAGCTGAGATAAGTTCTGTATTTTCTTGCAAGGCTTGGGTAGATATGTTTAAAAATCAGGCTTTTTGCAAAGCAGGGGCACAGCTGAGATAAGTTCTGTATTTTCTTGCAAGGCTTGGGTAGATATGTTTAAAAATCAGGCTTTTTGCAAAGCAGGGGCACAGCTGAGATAAGTTCTGTATTTTCTTGCAAGGCTTGGGTAGATATGTTTAAAAATCAGGCTTTTTGCAAAGCAGGGGCACAGCTGAGATAAGTTCTGTATTTTCTTGCAAGGCTTGGGTAGATATGTTTAAAAATCAGGCTATTTGCAAAGCAGGGGCACAGCTGAGATAAGTTCTGTATTTTCTTGCAAGGCTTGGGTAGATATGTTTAAAAATCAGGCTAAAGGAGAGAGATAAATTAGCGTCAGATTGGGCTGCAAACATTTAGAGGAATGGGGAGGGAATATCTATGAACATTTGAGCTAAGGGTCATAAAAGCAAAAACACAGGGAAAGTTAAAATTACAGAGATAACACAGAGGTATTCATGTAGGGGAATAAAACCATTAAAGTACAAAAAAAGATACATGGCCTTAGCTGATTAAACTAACTTTTAACATAATGGTCAGACATAATGGTAATAAAATATGCATTTTAAATCATAAAAACAAAACAATAAATAGCCAATACATATAACAATACACACATCAGAAAATAACAGGGTAGGTTAAATATAATGATATAACTATCTTGCAGGATCTACCTTTTTGCAAAGCAGGGGCACAGCTGAGATAAGTTCTGTATTTTCTTGCAAGGCTTGGGTAGATATGTTTAAAAATCAGGCTTTTTGCAAAGCAGGGGCACAGCTGAGATAAGTTCTGTATTTTCTTGCAAGGCTTGGGTAGATATGTTTAAAAATCAGGCTTTTTGCAAAGCAGGGGCACAGCTGAGATAAGTTCTGTATTTTCTTGCAAGGCTTGGGTAGATATGTTTAAAAATCAGGCTTTTTGCAAAGCAGGGGCACAGCTGAGATAAGTTCTGTATTTTCTTGCAAGGCTTGGGTAGATATGTTTAAAAATCAGGCTTTTTGCAAAGCAGGGGCACAGCTGAGATAAGTTCTGTATTTTCTTGCAAGGCTTGGGTAGATATGTTTAAAAATCAGGCTTTTTGCAAAGCAGGGGCACAGCTGAGATAAGTTCTGTATTTTCTTGCAAGGCTTGGGTAGATATGTTTAAAAATCAGGCTTTTTGCAAAGCAGGGGCACAGCTGAGATAAGTTCTGTATTTTCTTGCAAGGCTTGGGTAGATATGTTTAAAAATCAGGCTTTTTGCAAAGCAGGGGCACAGCTGAGATAAGTTCTGTATTTTCTTGCAAGGCTTGGGTAGATATGTTTAAAAATCAGGCTTTTTGCAAAGCAGGGGCACAGCTGAGATAAGTTCTGTATTTTCTTGCAAGGCTTGGGTAGATATGTTTAAAAAACAGGCTTTTTGCAAAGCAGGGGCACAGCTGAGATAAGTTCTGTATTTTCTTGCAAGGCTTGGGTAGATATGTTTAAAAATCAGGCTTTTTGCAAAGCAGGGGCACAGCTGAGATAAGTTCTGTATTTTCTTGCAAGGCTTGGGTAGATATGTTTAAAAATCAGGCTTTTTGCAAAGCAGGGGCACAGCTGAGATAAGTTCTGTATTTTCTTGCAAGGCTTGGGTAGATATGTTTAAAAATCAGGCTTTTTGCAAAGCAGGGGCACAGCTGAGATAAGTTCTGTATTTTCTTGCAAGGCTTGGGTAGATATGTTTAAAAATCAGGCTTTTTGCAAAGCAGGGGCACAGCTGAGATAAGTTCTGTATTTTCTTGCAAGGCTTGGGTAGATATGTTTAAAAATCAGGCTTTTTGCAAAGCAGGGGCACAGCTGAGATAAGTTCTGTATTTTCTTGCAAGGCTTGGGTAGATATGTTTAAAAATCAGGCTTTTTGCAAAGCAGGGGCACAGCTGAGATAAGTTCTGTATTTTCTTGCAAGGCTTGGGTAGATATGTTTAAAAATCAGGCTTTTTGCAAAGCAGGGGCACAGCTGAGATAAGTTCTGTATTTTCTTGCAAGGCTTGGGTAGATATGTTTAAAAATCAGGCTTTTTGCAAAGCAGGGGCACAGCTGAGATAAGTTCTGTATTTTCTTGCAAGGCTTGGGTAGATATGTTTAAAAATCAGGCTAAAGGAGAGAGATAAATTAGCGTCAGATTGGGCTGCAAACATTTAGAGGAATGGGGAGGGAATATCTATGAACATTTGAGCTAAGGGTCATAAAAGCAAAAACACAGGGAAAGTTAAAATTACAGAGATAACACAGAGGTATTCATGTAGGGGAATAAAACCATTAAAGTACAAAAAAAAGATACATGGCCTTAGCTGATTAAACTAACTTTTAACATAATGGTCAGACATAATGGTAATAAAATATGCATTTTAAATCATAAAAACAAAACAATAAATATAACAATACACACATCAGAAAATAACAGGGTAGGTTAAATATAATGATATAACTATCTTGCAGGATCTACCTTTTTGCAAAGCAGGGGCACAGCTGAGATAAGTTCTGTATTTTCTTGCAAGGCTTGGGTAGATATGTTTAAAAATCAGGCTTTTTGCAAAGCAGGGGCACAGCTGAGATAAGTTCTGTATTTTCTTGCAAGGCTTGGGTAGATATGTTTAAAAATCAGGCTTTTTGCAAAGCAGGGGCACAGCTGAGATAAGTTCTGTATTTTCTTGCAAGGCTTGGGTAGATATGTTTAAAAATCAGGCTTTTTGCAAAGCAGGGGCACAGCTGAGATAAGTTCTGTATTTTCTTGCAAGGCTTGGGTAGATATGTTTAAAAATCAGGCTTTTTGCAAAGCAGGGGCACAGCTGAGATAAGTTCTGTATTTTCTTGCAAGGCTTGGGTAGATATGTTTAAAAATCAGGCTTTTTGCAAAGCAGGGGCACAGCTGAGATAAGTTCTGTATTTTCTTGCAAGGCTTGGGTAGATATGTTTAAAAATCAGGCTTTTTGCAAAGCAGGGGCACAGCTGAGATAAGTTCTGTATTTTCTTGCAAGGCTTGGGTAGATATGTTTAAAAATCAGGCTTTTTGCAAAGCAGGGGCACAGCTGAGATAAGTTCTGTATTTTCTTGCAAGGCTTGGGTAGATATGTTTAAAAATCAGGCTAAAGGAGAGAGATAAATTAGCGTCAGATTGGGCTGCAAACATTTAGAGGAATGGGGAGGGAATATCTATGAACATTTGAGCTAAGGGTCATAAAAGCAAAAACACAGGGAAAGTTAAAATTACAGAGATAACACAGAGGTATTCATGTAGGGGAATAAAACCATTAAAGTACAAAAAAAAGATACATGGCCTTAGCTGATTAAACTAACTTTTAACATAATGGTCAGACATAATGGTAATAAAATATGCGTTTTAAATCATAAAAACAAAACAATAAATATAACAATACACACATCAGAAAATAACAGGGTAGGTTAAATATAATGATATAACTATCTTGCAGGATCTACCTTTTTGCAAAGCAGGGGCACAGCTGAGATAAGTTCTGTATTTTCTTGCAAGGCTTGGGTAGATATGTTTAAAAATCAGGCTTTTTGCAAAGCAGGGGCACAGCTGAGATAAGTTCTGTATTTTCTTGCAAGGCTTGGGTAGATATGTTTAAAAATCAGGCTTTTTGCAAAGCAGGGGCACAGCTGAGATAAGTTCTGTATTTTCTTGCAAGGCTTGGGTAGATATGTTTAAAAATCAGGCTTTTTGCAAAGCAGGGGCACAGCTGAGATAAGTTCTGTATTTTCTTGCAAGGCTTGGGTAGATATGTTTAAAAATCAGGCTTTTTGCAAAGCAGGGGCACAGCTGAGATAAGTTCTGTATTTTCTTGCAAGGCTTGGGTAGATATGTTTAAAAATCAGGCTTTTTGCAAAGCAGGGGCACAGCTGAGATAAGTTCTGTATTTTCTTGCAAGGCTTGGGTAGATATGTTTAAAAATCAGGCTTTTTGCAAAGCAGGGGCACAGCTGAGATAAGTTCTGTATTTTCTTGCAAGGCTTGGGTAGATATGTTTAAAAATCAGGCTTTTTGCAAAGCAGGGGCACAGCTGAGATAAGTTCTGTATTTTCTTGCAAGGCTTGGGTAGATATGTTTAAAAATCAGGCTTTTTGCAAAGCAGGGGCACAGCTGAGATAAGTTCTGTATTTTCTTGCAAGGCTTGGGTAGATATGTTTAAAAATCAGGCTTTTTGCAAAGCAGGGGCACAGCTGAGATAAGTTCTGTATTTTCTTGCAAGGCTTGGGTAGATATGTTTAAAAATCAGGCTTTTTGCAAAGCAGGGGCACAGCTGAGATAAGTTCTGTATTTTCTTGCAAGGCTTGGGTAGATATGTTTAAAAATCAGGCTTTTTGCAAAGCAGGGGCACAGCTGAGATAAGTTCTGTATTTTCTTGCAAGGCTTGGGTAGATATGTTTAAAAA
Source organism: Bombina bombina (assembly GCF_027579735.1). NCBI lineage: Eukaryota > Metazoa > Chordata > Amphibia > Anura > Bombinatoridae > Bombina > Bombina bombina. The sequence continues at coordinate 124,008,628 of NC_069503.1, forward strand.
TCAGGCTTTTTGCAAAGCAGGGGCACAGCTGAGATAAGTTCTGTATTTTCTTGCAAGGCTTGGGTAGATATGTTTAAAAATCAGGCTTTTTGCAAAGCAGGGGCACAGCTGAGATAAGTTCTGTATTTTCTTGCAAGGCTTGGGTAGATATGTTTAAAAATCAGGCTTTTTGCAAAGCAGGGGCACAGCTGAGATAAGTTCTGTATTTTCTTGCAAGGCTTGGGTAGATATGTTTAAAAATCAGGCTTTTTGCAAAGCAGGGGCACAGCTGAGATAAGTTCTGTATTTTCTTGCAAGGCTTGGGTAGATATGTTTAAAAATCAGGCTTTTTGCAAAGCAGGGGCACAGCTGAGATAAGTTCTGTATTTTCTTGCAAGGCTTGGGTAGATATGTTTAAAAATCAGGCTTTTTGCAAAGCAGGGGCACAGCTGAGATAAGTTCTGTATTTTCTTGCAAGGCTTGGGTAGATATGTTTAAAAATCAGGCTTTTTGCAAAGCAGGGGCACAGCTGAGATAAGTTCTGTATTTTCTTGCAAGGCTTGGGTAGATATGTTTAAAAATCAGGCTTTTTGCAAAGCAGGGGCACAGCTGAGATAAGTTCTGTATTTTCTTGCAAGGCTTGGGTAGATATGTTTAAAAATCAGGCTTTTTGCAAAGCAGGGGCACAGCTGAGATAAGTTCTGTATTTTCTTGCAAGGCTTGGGTAGATATGTTTAAAAATCAGGCTTTTTGCAAAGCAGGGGCACAGCTGAGATAAGTTCTGTATTTTCTTGCAAGGCTTGGGTAGATATGTTTAAAAATCAGGCTTTTTGCAAAGCAGGGGCACAGCTGAGATAAGTTCTGTATTTTCTTGCAAGGCTTGGGTAGATATGTTTAAAAATCAGGCTAAAGGAGAGAGATAAATTAGCATCAGATTGGGCTGCAAACATTTAGAGGAATGGGGAGGGAATATCTATGAACATTTGAGCTAAGGGTCATAAAAGCAAAAACACAGGGAAAGTTAAAATTACAGAGATAACACAGAGGTATTCATGTAGGGGAATAAAACCATTAAAGTACAAAAAAAGATACATGGCCTTAGCTGATTAAACTAACTTTTAACATAATGGTCAGACATAATGGTAATAAAATATGCATTTTAAATCATAAAAACAAAACAATAAATAGCCAATAAATATAACAATACACACATCAGAAAATAACAGGGTAGGTTAAATATAATGATATAACTATCTTGCAGGATCTACCTTTTTGCAAAGCAGGGGCACAGCTGAGATAAGTTCTGTATTTTCTTGCAAGGCTTGGGTAGATATGTTTAAAAATCAGGCTTTTTGCAAAGCAGGGGCACAGCTGAGATAAGTTCTGTATTTTCTTGCAAGGCTTGGGTAGATATGTTTAAAAATCAGGCTTTTTGCAAAGCAGGGGCACAGCTGAGATAAGTTCTGTATTTTCTTGCAAGGCTTGGGTAGATATGTTTAAAAATCAGGCTTTTTGCAAAGCAGGGGCACAGCTGAGATAAGTTCTGTATTTTCTTGCAAGGCTTGGGTAGATATGTTTAAAAATCAGGCTTTTTGCAAAGCAGGGGCACAGCTGAGATAAGTTCTGTATTTTCTTGCAAGGCTTGGGTAGATATGTTTAAAAATCAGGCTTTTTGCAAAGCAGGGGCACAGCTGAGATAAGTTCTGTATTTTCTTGCAAGGCTTGGGTAGATATGTTTAAAAATCAGGCTTTTTGCAAAGCAGGGGCACAGCTGAGATAAGTTCTGTATTTTCTTGCAAGGCTTGGGTAGATATGTTTAAAAATCAGGCTTTTTGCAAAGCAGGGGCACAGCTGAGATAAGTTCTGTATTTTCTTGCAAGGCTTGGGTAGATATGTTTAAAAATCAGACTTTTTGCAAAGCAGGGGCACAGCTGAGATAAGTTCTGTATTTTCTTGCAAGGCTTGGGTAGATATGTTTAAAAATCAGGCTTTTTGCAAAGCAGGGGCACAGCTGAGATAAGTTCTGTATTTTCTTGCAAGGCTTGGGTAGATATGTTTAAAAATCAGGCTTTTTGCAAAGCAGGGGCACAGCTGAGATAAGTTCTGTATTTTCTTGCAAGGCTTGGGTAGATATGTTTAAAAATCAGGCTTTTTGCAAAGCAGGGGCACAGCTGAGATAAGTTCTGTATTTTCTTGCAAGGCTTGGGTAGATATGTTTAAAAATCAGGCTTTTTGCAAAGCAGGGGCACAGCTGAGATAAGTTCTGTATTTTCTTGCAAGGCTTGGGTAGATATGTTTAAAAATCAGGCTTTTTGCAAAGCAGGGGCACAGCTGAGATAAGTTCTGTATTTTCTTGCAAGGCTTGGGTAGATATGTTTAAAAATCAGGCTTTTTGCAAAGCAGGGGCACAGCTGAGATAAGTTCTGTATTTTCTTGCAAGGCTTGGGTAGATATGTTTAAAAATCAGGCTAAAGGAGAGAGATAAATTAGCGTCAGATTGGGCTGCAAACATTTAGAGGAATGGGGAGGGAATATCTATGAACATTTGAGCTAAGGGTCATAAAAGCAAAAACACAGGGAAAGTTAAAATTACAGAGATAACACAGAGGTATTCATGTAGGGGAATAAAACCATTAAAGTACAAAAAAAGATACATGGCCTTAGCTGATTAAACTAACTTTTAACATAATGGTCAGACATAATGGTAATAAAATATGCATTTTAAATCATAAAAACAAAACAATAAATAGCCAATACATATAACAATACACACATCAGAAAATAACAGGGTAGGTTAAATATAATGATATAACTATCTTGCAGGATCTACCTTTTTGCAAAGCAGGGGCACAGCTGAGATAAGTTCTGTATTTTCTTGCAAGGCTTGGGTAGATATGTTTAAAAATCAGGCTTTTTGCAAAGCAGGGGCACAGCTGAGATAAGTTCTGTATTTTCTTGCAAGGCTTGGGTAGATATGTTTAAAAATCAGGCTTTTTGCAAAGCAGGGGCACAGCTGAGATAAGTTCTGTATTTTCTTGCAAGGCTTGGGTAGATATGTTTAAAAATCAGGCTTTTTGCAAAGCAGGGGCACAGCTGAGATAAGTTCTGTATTTTCTTGCAAGGCTTGGGTAGATATGTTTAAAAATCAGGCTTTTTGCAAAGCAGGGGCACAGCTGAGATAAGTTCTGTATTTTCTTGCAAGGCTTGGGTAGATATGTTTAAAAATCAGGCTTTTTGCAAAGCAGGGGCACAGCTGAGATAAGTTCTGTATTTTCTTGCAAGGCTTGGGTAGATATGTTTAAAAATCAGGCTTTTTGCAAAGCAGGGGCACAGCTGAGATAAGTTCTGTATTTTCTTGCAAGGCTTGGGTAGATATGTTTAAAAATCAGGCTTTTTGCAAAGCAGGGGCACAGCTGAGATAAGTTCTGTATTTTCTTGCAAGGCTTGGGTAGATATGTTTAAAAATCAGGCTTTTTGCAAAGCAGGGGCACAGCTGAGATAAGTTCTGTATTTTCTTGCAAGGCTTGGGTAGATATGTTTAAAAATCAGGCTTTTTGCAAAGCAGGGGCACAGCTGAGATAAGTTCTGTATTTTCTTGCAAGGCTTGGGTAGATATGTTTAAAAATCAGGCTAAAGGAGAGAGATAAATTAGCGTCAGATTGGGCTGCAAACATTTAGAGGAATGGGGAGGGAATATCTATGAACATTTGAGCTAAGGGTCATAAAAGCAAAAACACAGGGAAAGTTAAAATTACAGAGATAACACAGAGGTATTCATGTAGGGGAATAAAACCATTAAAGTACAAAAAAAAGATACATGGCCTTAGCTGATTAAACTAACTTTTAACATAATGGTCAGACATAATGGTAATAAAATATGCATTTTAAATCATAAAAACAAAACAATAAATATAACAATACACACATCAGAAAATAACAGGGTAGGTTAAATATAATGATATAACTATCTTGCAGGATCTACCTTTTTGCAAAGCAGGGGCACAGCTGAGATAAGTTCTGTATTTTCTTGCAAGGCTTGGGTAGATATGTTTAAAAATCAGGCTTTTTGCAAAGCAGGGGCACAGCTGAGATAAGTTCTGTATTTTCTTGCAAGGCTTGGGTAGATATGTTTAAAAATCAGGCTAAAGGAGAGAGATAAATTAGCGTCAGATTGGGCTGCAAACATTTAGAGGAATGGGGAGGGAATATCTATGAACATTTGAGCTAAGGGTCATAAAAGCAAAAACACAGGGAAAGTTAAAATTACAGAGATAACACAGAGGTATTCATGTAGGGGAATAAAACCATTAAAGTACAAAAAAAGATACATGGCCTTAGCTGATTAAACTAACTTTTAACATAATGGTCAGACATAATGGTAATAAAATATGCATTTTAAATCATAAAAACAAAACAATAAATAGCCAATAAATATAACAATACACACATCAGAAAATAACAGGGTAGGTTAAATATAATGATATAACTATCTTGCAGGATCTACCTTTTTGCAAAGCAGGGGCACAGCTGAGATAAGTTCTGTATTTTCTTGCAAGGCTTGGGTAGATATGTTTAAAAATCAGGCTTTTTGCAAAGCAGGGGCACAGCTGAGATAAGTTCTGTATTTTCTTGCAAGGCTTGGGTAGATATGTTTAAAAATCAGGCTTTTTGCAAAGCAGGGGCACAGCTGAGATAAGTTCTGTATTTTCTTGCAAGGCTTGGGTAGATATGTTTAAAAATCAGGCTTTTTGCAAAGCAGGGGCACAGCTGAGATAAGTTCTGTATTTTCTTGCAAGGCTTGGGTAGATATGTTTAAAAATCAGGCTTTTTGCAAAGCAGGGGCACAGCTGAGATAAGTTCTGTATTTTCTTGCAAGGCTTGGGTAGATATGTTTAAAAATCAGGCTTTTTGCAAAGCAGGGGCACAGCTGAGATAAGTTCTGTATTTTCTTGCAAGGCTTGGGTAGATATGTTTAAAAATCAGGCTTTTTGCAAAGCAGGGGCACAGCTGAGATAAGTTCTGTATTTTCTTGCAAGGCTTGGGTAGATATGTTTAAAAATCAGGCTTTTTGCAAAGCAGGGGCACAGCTGAGATAAGTTCTGTATTTTCTTGCAAGGCTTGGGTAGATATGTTTAAAAATCAGGCTAAAGGAGAGAGATAAATTAGCGTCAGATTGGGCTGCAAACATTTAGAGGAATGGGGAGGGAATATCTATGAACATTTGAGCTAAGGGTCATAAAAGCAAAAACACAGGGAAAGTTAAAATTACAGAGATAACACAGAGGTATTCATGTAGGGGAATAAAACCATTAAAGTACAAAAAAAGATACATGGCCTTAGCTGATTAAACTAACTTTTAACATAATGGTCAGACATAATGGTAATAAAATATGCATTTTAAATCATAAAAACAAAACAATAAATAGCCAATACATATAACAATACACACATCAGAAAATAACAGGGTAGGTTAAATATAATGATATAACTATCTTGCAGGATCTACCTTTTTGCAAAGCAGGGGCACAGCTGAGATAAGTTCTGTATTTTCTTGCAAGGCTTGGGTAGATATGTTTAAAAATCAGGCTTTTTGCAAAGCAGGGGCACAGCTGAGATAAGTTCTGTATTTTCTTGCAAGGCTTGGGTAGATATGTTTAAAAATCAGGCTTTTTGCAAAGCAGGGGCACAGCTGAGATAAGTTCTGTATTTTCTTGCAAGGCTTGGGTAGATATGTTTAAAAATCAGGCTTTTTGCAAAGCAGGGGCACAGCTGAGATAAGTTCTGTATTTTCTTGCAAGGCTTGGGTAGATATGTTTAAAAATCAGGCTTTTTGCAAAGCAGGGGCACAGCTGAGATAAGTTCTGTATTTTCTTGCAAGGCTTGGGTAGATATGTTTAAAAATCAGGCTTTTTGCAAAGCAGGGGCACAGCTGAGATAAGTTCTGTATTTTCTTGCAAGGCTTGGGTAGATATGTTTAAAAATCAGGCTTTTTGCAAAGCAGGGGCACAGCTGAGATAAGTTCTGTATTTTCTTGCAAGGCTTGGGTAGATATGTTTAAAAATCAGGCTTTTTGCAAAGCAGGGGCACAGCTGAGATAAGTTCTGTATTTTCTTGCAAGGCTTGGGTAGATATGTTTAAAAATCAGGCTTTTTGCAAAGCAGGGGCACAGCTGAGATAAGTTCTGTATTTTCTTGCAAGGCTTGGGTAGATATGTTTAAAAATCAGGCTTTTTGCAAAGCAGGGGCACAGCTGAGATAAGTTCTGTATTTTCTTGCAAGGCTTGGGTAGATATGTTTAAAAATCAGGCTTTTTGCAAAGCAGGGGCACAGCTGAGATAAGTTCTGTATTTTCTTGCAAGGCTTGGGTAGATATGTTTAAAAATCAGGCTTTTTGCAAAGCAGGGGCACAGCTGAGATAAGTTCTGTATTTTCTTGCAAGGCTTGGGTAGATATGTTTAAAAATCAGGCTTTTTGCAAAGCAGGGGCACAGCTGAGATAAGTTCTGTATTTTCTTGCAAGGCTTGGGTAGATATGTTTAAAAATCAGGCTTTTTGCAAAGCAGGGGCACAGCTGAGATAAGTTCTGTATTTTCTTGCAAGGCTTGGGTAGATATGTTTAAAAATCAGGCTTTTTGCAAAGCAGGGGCACAGCTGAGATAAGTTCTGTATTTTCTTGCAAGGCTTGGGTAGATATGTTTAAAAATCAGGCTTTTTGCAAAGCAGGGGCACAGCTGAGATAAGTTCTGTATTTTCTTGCAAGGCTTGGGTAGATATGTTTAAAAATCAGGCTAAAGGAGAGAGATAAATTAGCGTCAGATTGGGCTGCAAACATTTAGAGGAATGGGGAGGGAATATCTATGAACATTTGAGCTAAGGGTCATAAAAGCAAAAACACAGGGAAAGTTAAAATTACAGAGATAACACAGAGGTATTCATGTAGGGGAATAAAACCATTAAAGTACAAAAAAAGATACATGGCCTTAGCTGATTAAACTAACTTTTAACATAATGGTCAGACATAATGGTAATAAAATATGCATTTTAAATCATAAAAACAAAACAATAAATAGCCAATACATATAACAATACACACATCAGAAAATAACAGGGTAGGTTAAATATAATGATATAACTATCTTGCAGGATCTACCTTTTTGCAAAGCAGGGGCACAGCTGAGATAAGTTCTGTATTTTCTTGCAAGGCTTGGGTAGATATGTTTAAAAATCAGGCTTTTTGCAAAGCAGGGGCACAGCTGAGATAAGTTCTGTATTTTCTTGCAAGGCTTGGGTAGATATGTTTAAAAATCAGGCTTTTTGCAAAGCAGGGGCACAGCTGAGATAAGTTCTGTATTTTCTTGCAAGGCTTGGGTAGATATGTTTAAAAATCAGGCTTTTTGCAAAGCAGGGGCACAGCTGAGATAAGTTCTGTATTTTCTTGCAAGGCTTGGGTAGATATGTTTAAAAATCAGGCTTTTTGCAAAGCAGGGGCACAGCTGAGATAAGTTCTGTATTTTCTTGCAAGGCTTGGGTAGATATGTTTAAAAATCAGGCTTTTTGCAAAGCAGGGGCACAGCTGAGATAAGTTCTGTATTTTCTTGCAAGGCTTGGGTAGATATGTTTAAAAATCAGGCTTTTTGCAAAGCAGGGGCACAGCTGAGATAAGTTCTGTATTTTCTTGCAAGGCTTGGGTAGATATGTTTAAAAATCAGGCTTTTTGCAAAGCAGGGGCACAGCTGAGATAAGTTCTGTATTTTCTTGCAAGGCTTGGGTAGATATGTTTAAAAATCAGGCTTTTTGCAAAGCAGGGGCACAGCTGAGATAAGTTCTGTATTTTCTTGCAAGGCTTGGGTAGATATGTTTAAAAATCAGGCTTTTTGCAAAGCAGGGGCACAGCTGAGATAAGTTCTGTATTTTCTTGCAAGGCTTGGGTAGATATGTTTAAAAATCAGGCTTTTTGCAAAGCAGGGGCACAGCTGAGATAAGTTCTGTATTTTCTTGCAAGGCTTGGGTAGATATGTTTAAAAATCAGGCTTTTTGCAAAGCAGGGGCACAGCTGAGATAAGTTCTGTATTTTCTTGCAAGGCTTGGGTAGATATGTTTAAAAATCAGGCTTTTTGCAAAGCAGGGGCACAGCTGAGATAAGTTCTGTATTTTCTTGCAAGGCTTGGGTAGATATGTTTAAAAATCAGGCTTTTTGCAAAGCAGGGGCACAGCTGAGATAAGTTCTGTATTTTCTTGCAAGGCTTGGGTAGATATGTTTAAAAATCAGGCTTTTTGCAAAGCAGGGGCACAGCTGAGATAAGTTCTGTATTTTCTTGCAAGGCTTGGGTAGATATGTTTAAAAATCAGGCTATTTGCAAAGCAAGGGGCACAGCTGAGATAAGTTCTGTATTTTCTTGCAAGGCTTGGGTAGATATGTTTAAAAATCAGGCTAAAGGAGAGAGATAAATTAGCGTCAGATTGGGCTGCAAACATTTAGAGGAATGGGGAGGGAATATCTATGAACATTTGAGCTAAGGGTCATAAAAGCAAAAACACAGGGAAAGTTAAAATTACAGAGATAACACAGAGGTATTCATGTAGGGGAATAAAACCATTAAAGTACAAAAAAAGATACATGGCCTTAGCTGATTAAACTAACTTTTAACATAATGGTCAGACATAATGGTAATAAAATATGCATTTTAAATCATAAAAACAAAACAATAAATAGCCAATACATATAACAATACACACATCAGAAAATAACAGGGTAGGTTAAATATAATGATATAACTATCTTGCAGGATCTACCTTTTTGCAAAGCAGGGGCACAGCTGAGATAAGTTCTGTATTTTCTTGCAAGGCTTGGGTAGATATGTTTAAAAATCAGGCTTTTTGCAAAGCAGGGGCACAGCTGAGATAAGTTCTGTATTTTCTTGCAAGGCTTGGGTAGATATGTTTAAAAATCAGGCTTTTTGCAAAGCAGGGGCACAGCTGAGATAAGTTCTGTATTTTCTTGCAAGGCTTGGGTAGATATGTTTAAAAATCAGGCTTTTTGCAAAGCAGGGGCACAGCTGAGATAAGTTCTGTATTTTCTTGCAAGGCTTGGGTAGATATGTTTAAAAATCAGGCTTTTTGCAAAGCAGGGGCACAGCTGAGATAAGTTCTGTATTTTCTTGCAAGGCTTGGGTAGATATGTTTAAAAATCAGGCTTTTTGCAAAGCAGGGGCACAGCTGAGATAAGTTCTGTATTTTCTTGCAAGGCTTGGGTAGATATGTTTAAAAATCAGGCTTTTTGCAAAGCAGGGGCACAGCTGAGATAAGTTCTGTATTTTCTTGCAAGGCTTGGGTAGATATGTTTAAAAATCAGGCTTTTTGAAAAGCAGGGGCACAGCTGAGATAAGTTCTGTATTTTCTTGCAAGGCTTGGGTAGATATGTTTAAAAATCAGGCTTTTTGCAAAGCAGGGGCACAGCTGAGATAAGTTCTGTATTTTCTTGCAAGGCTTGGGTAGATATGTTTAAAAATCAGGCTTTTTGCAAAGCAGGGGCACAGCTGAGATAAGTTCTGTATTTTCTTGCAAGGCTTGGGTAGATATGTTTAAAAATCAGGCTTTTTGCAAAGCAGGGGCACAGCTGAGATAAGTTCTGTATTTTCTTGCAAGGCTTGGGTAGATATGTTTAAAAATCAGGCTTTTTGCAAAGCAGGGGCACAGCTGAGATAAGTTCTGTATTTTCTTGCAAGGCTTGGGTAGATATGTTTAAAAATCAGGCTAAAGGAGAGAGATAAATTAGCGTCAGATTGGGCTGCAAACATTTAGAGGAATGGGGAGGGAATATCTATGAACATTTGAGCTAAGGGTCATAAAAGCAAAAACACAGGGAAAGTTAAAATTACAGAGATAACACAGAGGTATTCATGTAGGGGAATAAAACCATTAAAGTACAAAAAAAAGATACATGGCCTTAGCTGATTAAACTAACTTTTAACATAATGGTCAGACATAATGGTAATAAAATATGCATTTTAAATCATAAAAACAAAACAATAAATATAACAATACACACATCAGAAAATAACAGGGTAGGTTAAATATAATGATATAACTATCTTGCAGGATCTACCTTTTTGCAAAGCAGGGGCACAGCTGAGATAAGTTCTGTATTTTCTTGCAAGGCTTGGGTAGATATGTTTAAAAATCAGGCTTTTTGCAAAGCAGGGGCACAGCTGAGATAAGTTCTGTATTTTCTTGCAAGGCTTGGGTAGATATGTTTAAAAATCATGCTTTTTGCAAAGCAGGGGCACAGCTGAGATAAGTTCTGTATTTTCTTGCAAGGCTTGGGTAGATATGTTTAAAAATCAGGCTTTTTGCAAAGCAGGGGCACAGCTGAGATAAGTTCTGTATTTTCTTGCAAGGCTTGGGTAGATATGTTTAAAAATCAGGCTTTTTGCAAAGCAGGGGCACAGCTGAGATAAGTTCTGTATTTTCTTGCAAGGCTTGGGTAGATATGTTTAAAAATCAGGCTTTTTGCAAAGCAGGGGCACAGCTGAGATAAGTTCTGTATTTTCTTGCAAGGCTTGGGTAGATATGTTTAAAAATCAGGCTTTTTGCAAAGCAGGGGCACAGCTGAGATAAGTTCTGTATTTTCTTGCAAGGCTTGGGTAGATATGTTTAAAAATCAGGCTTTTTGCAAAGCAGGGGCACAGCTGAGATAAGTTCTGTATTTTCTTGCAAGGCTTGGGTAGATATGTTTAAAAATCAGGCTTTTTGCAAATCAGGGGCACAGCTGAGATAAGTTCTGTATTTTCTTGCAAGGCTTGGGTAGATATGTTTAAAAATCAGGCTAAAGGAGAGAGATAAATTAGCGTCAGATTGGGCTGCAAACATTTAGAGGAATGGGGAGGGAATATCTATGAACATTTGAGCTAAGGGTCATAAAAGCAAAAACACAGGGAAAGTTAAAATTACAGAGATAACACAGAGGTATTCATGTAGGGGAATAAAACCATTAAAGTCCAAAAAAAGATACATGGCCTTAGCTGATTAAACTAACTTTTAACATAATGGTCAGACATAATGGTAATAAAATATGCATTTTAAATCATAAAAACAAAACAATAAATAGCCAATACATATAACAATACACACATCAGAAAATAACAGGGTAGGTTAAATATAATGATATAACTATCTTGCAGGATCTACCTTTTTGCAAAGCAGGGGCACAGCTGAGATAAGTTCTGTATTTTCTTGCAAGGCTTGGGTAGATATGTTTAAAAATCAGGCTTTTTGCAAAGCAGGGGCACAGCTGAGATAAGTTCTGTATTTTCTTGCAAGGCTTGGGTAGATATGTTTAAAAATCAGGCTTTTTGCAAAGCAGGGGCACAGCTGAGATAAGTTCTGTATTTTCTTGCAAGGCTTGGGTAGATATGTTTAAAAATCAGGCTTTTTGCAAAGCAGGGGCACAGCTGAGATAAGTTCTGTATTTTCTTGAAAGGCTTGGGTAGATATGTTTAAAAATCAGGCTTTTTGCAAAGCAGGGGCACAGCTGAGATAAGTTCTGTATTTTCTTGCAAGGCTTGGGTAGATATGTTTAAAAATCAGGCTTTTTGCAAAGCAGGGGCACAGCTGAGATAAGTTCTGTATTTTCTTGCAAGGCTTGGGTAGATATGTTTAAAAATCAGGCTTTTTGCAAAGCAGGGGCACAGCTGAGATAAGTTCTGTATTTTCTTGCAAGGCTTGGGTAGATATGTTTAAAAATCAGGCTTTTTGCAAAGCAGGGGCACAGCTGAGATAAGTTCTGTATTTTCTTGCAAGGCTTGGGTAGATATGTTTAAAAATCAGGCTTTTTGCAAAGCAGGGGCACAGCTGAGATAAGTTCTGTATTTTCTTGCAAGGCTTGGGTAGATATGTTTAAAAATCAGGCTTTTTGCAAAGCAGGGGCACAGCTGAGATAAGTTCTGTATTTTCTTGCAAGGCTTGGGTAGATATGTTTAAAAATCAGGCTTTTTGCAAAGCAGGGGCACAGCTGAGATAAGTTCTGTATTTTCTTGCAAGGCTTGGGTAGATATGTTTAAAAATCAGGCTTTTTGCAAAGCAGGGGCACAGCTGAGATAAGTTCTGTATTTTCTTGCAAGGCTTGGGTAGATATGTTTAAAAATCAGGCTTTTTGCAAAGCAGGGGCACAGCTGAGATAAGTTCTGTATTTTCTTGCAAGGCTTGGGTAGATATGTTTAAAAATCAGGCTTTTTGCAAAGCAGGGGCACAGCTGAGATAAGTTCTGTATTTTCTTGCAAGGCTTGGGTAGATATGTTTAAAAATCAGGCTAAAGGAGAGAGATAAATTAGCGTCAGATTGGGCTGCAAACATTTAGAGGAATGGGGAGGGAATATCTATGAACATTTGAGCTAAGGGTCATAAAAGCAAAAACACAGGGAAAGTTAAAATTACAGAGATAACACAGAGGTATTCATGTAGGGGAATAAAACCATTAAAGTACAAAAAAAAGATACATGGCCTTAGCTGATTAAACTAACTTTTAACATAATGGTCAGACATAATGGTAATAAAATATGCATTTTAAATCATAAAAACAAAACAATAAATATAACAATACACACATCAGAAAATAACAGGGTAGGTTAAATATAATGATATAACTATCTTGCAGGATCTACCTTTTTGCAAAGCAGGGGCACAGCTGAGATAAGTTCTGTATTTTCTTGCAAGGCTTGGGTAGATATGTTTAAAAATCAGGCTTTTTGCAAAGCAGGGGCACAGCTGAGATAAGTTCTGTATTTTCTTGCAAGGCTTGGGTAGATATGTTTAAAAATCAGGCTTTTTGCAAAGCAGGGGCACAGCTGAGATAAGTTCTGTATTTTCTTGCAAGGCTTGGGTAGATATGTTTAAAAATCAGGCTTTTTGCAAAGCAGGGGCACAGCTGAGATAAGTTCTGTATTTTATTGCAAGGCTTGGGTAGATATGTTTAAAAATCAGGCTTTTTGCAAAGCAGGGGCACAGCTGAGATAAGTTCTGTATTTTCTTGCAAGGCTTGGGTAGATATGTTTAAAAATCAGGCTTTTTGCAAAGCAGGGGCACAGCTGAGATAAGTTCTGTATTTTCTTGCAAGGCTTGGGTAGATATGTTTAAAAATCAGGCTTTTTGCAAAGCAGGGGCACAGCTGAGATAAGTTCTGTATTTTCTTGCAAGGCTTGGGTAGATATGTTTAAAAATCAGGCTTTTTGCAAAGCAGGGGCACAGCTGAGATAAGTTCTGTATTTTCTTGCAAGGCTTGGGTAGATATGTTTAAAAATCAGGCTAAAGGAGAGAGATAAATTAGCGTCAGATTGGGCTGCAAACATTTAGAGGAATGGGGAGGGAATATCTATGAACATTTGAGCTAAGGGTCATAAAAGCAAAAACACAGGGAAAGTTAAAATTACAGAGATAACACAGAGGTATTCATGTAGGGGAATAAAACCATTAAAGTCCAAAAAAAGATACATGGCCTTAGCTGATTAAACTAACTTTTAACATAATGGTCAGACATAATGGTAATAAAATATGCATTTTAAATCATAAAAACAAAACAATAAATAGCCAATACATATAACAATACACACATCAGAAAATAACAGGGTAGGTTAAATATAATGATATAACTATCTTGCAGGATCTACCTTTTTGCAAAGCAGGGGCACAGCTGAGATAAGTTCTGTATTTTCTTGCAAGGCTTGGGTAGATATGTTTAAAAATCAGGCTTTTTGCAAAGCAGGGGCACAGCTGAGATAAGTTCTGTATTTTCTTGCAAGGCTTGGGTAGATATGTTTAAAAATCAGGCTTTTTGCAAAGCAGGGGCACAGCTGAGATAAGTTCTGTATTTTCTTGCAAGGCTTGGGTAGATATGTTTAAAAATCAGGCTTTTTGCAAAGCAGGGGCACAGCTGAGATAAGTTCTGTATTTTCTTGCAAGGCTTGGGTAGATATGTTTAAAAATCAGGCTTTTTGCAAAGCAGGGGCACAGCTGAGATAAGTTCTGTATTTTCTTGCAAGGCTTGGGTAGATATGTTTAAAAATCAGGCTTTTTGCAAAGCAGGGGCACAGCTGAGATAAGTTCTGTATTTTCTTGCAAGGCTTGGGTAGATATGTTTAAAAATCAGGCTTTTTGCAAAGCAGGGGCACAGCTGAGATAAGTTCTGTATTTTCTTGCAAGGCTTGGGTAGATATGTTTAAAAATCAGGCTTTTTGCAAAGCAGGGGCACAGCTGAGATAAGTTCTGTATTTTCTTGCAAGGCTTGGGTAGATATGTTTAAAAATCAGGCTTTTTGCAAAGCAGGGGCACAGCTGAGATAAGTTCTGTATTTTCTTGCAAGGCTTGGGTAGATATGTTTAAAAATCAGGCTTTTTGCAAAGCAGGGGCACAGCTGAGATAAGTTCTGTATTTTCTTGCAAGGCTTGGGTAGATATGTTTAAAAATCAGGCTTTTTGCAAAGCAGGGGCACAGCTGAGATAAGTTCTGTATTTTCTTGCAAGGCTTGGGTAGATATGTTTAAAAATCAGGCTTTTTGCAAAGCAGGGGCACAGCTGAGATAAGTTCTGTATTTTCTTGCAAGGCTTGGGTAGATATGTTTAAAAATCAGGCTTTTTGCAAAGCAGGGGCACAGCTGAGATAAGTTCTGTATTTTCTTGCAAGGCTTGGGTAGATATGTTTAAAAATTAGGCTTTTTGCAAAGCAGGGGCACAGCTGAGATAAGTTCTGTATTTTCTTGCAAGGCTTGGGTAGATATGTTTAAAAATCAGGCTTTTTGCAAAGCAGGGGCACAGCTGAGATAAGTTCTGTATTTTCTTGCAAGGCTTGGGTAGATATTTTTAAAAATCAGGCTTTTTGCAAAGCAGGGGCACAGCTGAGATAAGTTCTGTATTTTCTTGCAAGGCTTGGGTAGATATGTTTAAAAATCAGGCTTTTTGCAAAGCAGGGGCACAGCTGAGATAAGTTCTGTATTTTCTTGCAAGGCTTGGGTAGATATGTTTAAAAATCAGGCTTTTTGCAAAGCAGGGGCACAGCTGAGATAAGTTCTGTATTTTCTTGCAAGGCTTGGGTAGATATGTTTAAAAATCAGGCTAAAGGAGAGAGATAAATTAGCGTCAGATTGGGCTGCAAACATTTAGAGGAATGGGGAGGGAATATCTATGAACATTTGAGCTAAGGGTCATAAAAGCAAAAACACAGGGAAAGTTAAAATTACAGAGATAACACAGAGGTATTCATGTAGGGGAATAAAACCATTAAAGTACAAAAAAAAGATACATGGCCTTAGCTGATTAAACTAACTTTTAACATAATGGTCAGACATAATGGTAATAAAATATGCATTTTAAATCATAAAAACAAAACAATAAATATAACAATACACACATCAGAAAATAACAGGGTAGGTTAAATATAATGATATAACTATCTTGCAGGATCTACCTTTTTGCAAAGCAGGGGCACAGCTGAGATAAGTTCTGTATTTTCTTGCAAGGCTTGGGTAGATATGTTTAAAAATCAGGCTTTTTGCAAAGCAGGGGCACAGCTGAGATAAGTTCTGTATTTTCTTGCAAGGCTTGGGTAGATATGTTTAAAAATCAGGCTTTTTGCAAAGCAGGGGCACAGCTGAGATAAGTTCTGTATTTTCTTGCAAGGCTTGGGTAGATATGTTTAAAAATCAGGCTTTTTGCAAAGCAGGGGCACAGCTGAGATAAGTTCTGTATTTTCTTGCAAGGCTTGGGTAGATATGTTTAAAAATCAGGCTTTTTGCAAAGCAGGGGCACAGCTGAGATAAGTTCTGTATTTTCTTGCAAGGCTTGGGTAGATATGTTTAAAAATCAGGCTTTTTGCAAAGCAGGGGCACAGCTGAGATAAGTTCTGTATTTTCTTGCGG